>NC_143390.1:12276235-12577030 GCF_980474605.1 Leiobunum rupestre
GGTTCCCGCTGATTTAGAATCTCGAGTCAAGTCCGGTTCTTACCTGCCCAGGTAAAATTAAATAAAACTTTTTCGTACGTGGCGCGACAGGAAAGGTGAAATTAGTCTTATTTTCTTTTGGAAGCTACGATTCTTTGAACCCGGGCGGCAGAGTCCCTTACAAAGGTCAACAGCGGGATGACGGCGGTTACGGTGGGATGTCGAAACCCCGCCACCAACTACTCGTCTATCCGGATTCGCCGGTCCAAGGAAGGATACCGCACGACCACGGCCCCGTCGTGCAACCCCAAGGTCAGTTCGCGTTTCTGACCTCTCTCGAAAATATATAGTTTTATTTCATCTTCTATTCCCTCGTCTGTGACGCGAAGTTCAAAATGACGAGAGTCCCGAAGACGCCATTTACGAGCCCCAGGCAGTGTTGCCGGCCAGGAACACCGTTCCACCGACATCCCATAAAAAGATTCCTCACAGAAAGAAAGGTAAGAATATTTATAATAAACCATCTCTTAGAAAAGGTCATATCATTCAATATACGCAGCGCGTCTTCTACGTTACGGAACTTCGGATTCAATTTATCCAAAAAAGTCATAAATAAAGTTTCAAAACATCCGCGTCAGGTTCAACAATCTATAGACGAAAAACACTGTACTCTAGCTACTGAGGACCAGCTAGGAGTTTATCTGTTTTAGTTGTACGAATGTTGATGGCGATAAATACCAATAGTAATGGGCACTTTTGTTAAAGAACCGCACCGCTCACGTTCGCTCGTGTGACATACGTTGGCGCTCGCGAAATTTTGAGTGGTAACATTTTCGCCCTTCTCTTTCGCTCTGTTTTGAGAGGTAACATTTTCGTTGTTTTGAGAGGTAACATTATCGCTCTTCTCTTTCGCTCTGTTTTGAGATGTAACATTTTCACTCCTCTGTTTCGCTCTGTTTTGAGAGGTGTATTTTCGCTCCTCTCTTTAGCTCTGTTTTGAGAGCCAACATTTTTGCTCCTCTCTTTCTCTCTTTTTTTAGAGGTAACATTTTCACTCCTCTCTTTCGCTCTGCTTTGAGAGGTAACGTTTTCGCTCTGTTTTGAGAGGAAACATTTTCACTCCTCTCTTTCGCTCTGCTTTGAGAGGTAACGTTTTCGCTCTGTTTTGAGAGGAAACATTTTCACTCCTGGAGAACCCTAAAATAATTTAAGTTCAATTCCAGAAATTCTAAAACAATAAAAGTTAGAGCCACCCCCTTGCTATCGTTTTGGAAGGCTGAAAAAATCCTAGCAGCATTGCTTTCGTTTTGGAAGGCTGAAAAAATCCTAGCAGCATTGCTTTCGTTTTGGAAGGCTGAAAAAATCCTAGCAGCATTGCTTTCGTTTTGGAAGGCTGAAAAAATCCTGGCGGCATTGCTTTCGTTTTGGAAGGCTGAAAAAATCCTAGCAGCATTGCTTTCGTTTTGGAAGGCTGAAAAAATCCTAGCAGCATTGCTTTCGTTTTGGAAGGCTGAAAAAATCCTAGCAGCATTGCTTTCGTTTTGGAAGGCTGAAAAAATCCTAGCAGCATTGCTTTCGTTTTGGAAGGCTGAAAAAATCCTAGCAGCATTGCTTTCGTTTTGGAAGGCTGAAAAAATCCTGGCGGCATTGCTTTCGTTTTGGAAGGCGGGAAAAATCCTAGCAGCGTTGCTATCGTTTTGGAAGGCTGAAAAAAACCTAGCAGCATTGCTATCAATTTTGAAAGTCTTAAAATGTTTCTAGCAGCACTGCCAACATTTTTGGCAGGCTTCAAAATAATCCCAGCAGAACTGCTATCGTCTTTGGAAGGCTTAAACATAATCGTGGCACCAGCACTGCTATGGTTTTTGGCAGGCTTCAAAATAATCCCAGCAGAGCTGCTTTCATCTTTAGAAGGTTTAAACATAATCCCAGCAGAGCTGCTTTCATCTTTAGAAGGTTTAAACATAATCCCAGCAGAGCTGCTTTCATCTTAAAGGCCCATTTTCATGCTCGCTGGTAGCGGATAAAAATTGTCAAAATTCGCATCCGCCACTCGCAAGCGTGAAAATAAAGCTAAAATATCTGTTTGAAACAGATCGACGCGGAAAGTGAAAAAAGTGTGTAGCGGAAGCGGATTTTGTCGATTTTTACCCGCTACCAGCGAGCATGAAAATGGGACTTTAGAAGGTTTAAACATAATCCCAGCAGAGCTGCTTTCATCTTTAGAAGTCTTAAACATAATCCCAGCAGAGCTGCTTTCATCTTTAGAAGGCTTAAACATAATCCCAACCGAACTGCTACCGATTTTGGCAGGCTTCAAAATAATCCCAACAGAGCTGCTTTCATCTTTAGAAGGCTTAAACATAATCCCAGCAGCACTGCTATCGTTTTGGAAGGACGAAAGAATTTCTAGCAGCACTGCCATCATTTTTGGCAGGCTTAAAAATAATTCCAGCATAGCTGCTATCGTCTTTGGAAGGCTTAAACATAATCCCAACAGAACTGCTACCGTTTTTGGCAGCCTGAAAAACCTCTTCCCTTGTAACGAAGCTCTCGTTTTTGGCAGGCGGAAAAATAATCCCAGCAGCAATGCTATCGTCCTAGCCTGCCAGTGCTGTTTATCCACACCGAAAATGTCCTAAATTGGTCGATCGACTATGACTATTAATAACAGTTTTCCTTTCAGAAAACGTGAAACACGCCATTACAACCAATACAACGCCAGTACCGACGCCAACGCCACCGATGGCGTCCACTTCAAGCAGCAAGTCGCCTTTGGCAACTAGCAAAGTGGCTGGCAAGGTCGTTGGAGGTCACGGCGCGTCAGCCATCCACGTCAATTCGGTGCCGGGTGCCCGGGGCGTCTCGCGGATCACGGCCGAAAGCGGAATGACCGTGGCCGAACTACAACAATCCAGTCGAATTCACGCGCGCGAGTCCAACAGCGCCGTGTTGGCCCTCAGCTTGGGACTTTGCGTGACGGCCGTCTTGCTGGTCCTGGTCGGCTGCCGGATGAAGAACATCCGCCGGAGACTGGCCAGGCGCGGCGGGAGGTCCTCCTTGGCCCACGACGCCGACTACTTGGTCAACGGCATGTATCTATAGAACACTCTAGCAGTGACATGGACTTTCGCCTTTCGAGTGGTTGCTCTTGACGTCATCCAGGCCATCGCGACTACGAAAGTAAGCTTAAGTGGGCAGAGGGTAGACGAGACTTTCATATTCCCCCTTTACAGGGCTCCCACCCGCTCCCTAGAATACCATCAAGTCCCTACTTTATTTCAAGGTCCCTAAATCACCCTCTGCTCCTTAAAGTACCCGATTTTCAATAAATTCGGGGAAAAGCGGCAACGGCTGAAATTATTTTTATACTTCGGTTCAAAATGGTCAAAGTCAAAGAAATCAAAAATGCATTTATTTCAACTTAGAGAGAATGACTATTGGTGGTTTCTTTTCGTCTGTTCTCGGACTAGAAGTGTACTCTTTTTACCCTAAAACGTTTCATTCGCCTGTTCTCGGACTAGAAGTGTACTCTTTTTACCCTAAAACGTTTTATTCACCTGTTCCGGGGATAAGAATTACTCCGGCCCATAAACTAGTCGCTTGTTCCGCAGTATTAGAGCTACTCTTTTTACTCCTTCTGAAAAGGAGGTGTAAAGAGAGTAAACCGGGTTTTGTCGTCTGCTAGCCAGAATTTATCCGCTAAAAAGGCCACCGGCAGTCATTTTGGAAAAACGTTTTTACTCCGGAGTAAAATGACGTCAAAGCTTTACTCTTCTTACCCTACTCCGATTATCCCTAAATGAAAATAAATTCATTATTGTAAAACCTTAGTCGGTATTTAGGATAATTTAGTTCAAATGAGTATCTAATCTTATTCCAATTCTACCCTATATTTATCCCTTGAAAAATCCTAATTGTGGTCAAAATTTCGGTGGGAGCCCTGCCCTTATGACAGCCCACAGTAGCAACCCTTCTCGACTATGAATACGGTGCGGCGGATGAAACCTACCGTTCATTTTTCATTCTGTATCAGAAAATACGTCGTTTTAGTAGAGTCTAAATACGAGTTCTATTGTCACGGTTTCTGGAATCCAATTGCTCCGTAAGTAGTCTATTTTACACATTTTGGTATGAACCGATTTTGCTGTATAGATGACGCTGTTAAATGGAAAATGAAAAACCCCCAAATATATTTTAATCCGATCCAATTGAGGTAGTAATATCATAAGACTATAATAGTGACGTAAGTATGTCTTTTTGGGAAATATTTTACTGGGAACTACTAATCGAGTGTCGTCAACGGAGATGGAAAATTCACCTCTACCGAGGCGCAATGGCTACGTGAGAAAACCCGGCCACCTATTTAAGGCTAGATGACTTAAGCCTAAGGCTAGGCGCCCACTGGCTCTCCGTTTCGTATCCGTCCGGCCTTCCACAAGGCATTGTCTCCGTTACGAAGCAAAGGCTTATGAGAGGTAGGACGGAGACGTTACGAAGAGCAGTGAGCGCCTGGCTTAAGGTGGTGCCTTGGGTATCAGCCTAGCTGATTATTATTACTATTATAATATATTATAGACTTATGATAATACGTCAAGTTTAATATGGTTTCACGTTTAATTTGGTGAAAGTTTGAATGTATAGAAACTTTCGATATTTGTAGATAATATTACGGAAAAAAGTAACCAACAATTGTTATTGTGATAGAGTTTTAAATAAAGTTGTAGGGTGTAACTAATAAATTTCTTTTAAGATTAAAAACGTCGTTCGAATTTTTTCGATGCTATTAGCTTTTAATTCTGAAATGGGCTTGTGGTTTTTTGGCAATTTTAAAGCTTGCACCGGCCAGTCTGGGACGTCTCAGTTGGTATAAAATTTAAATAGCGGAATTTAATACCGAAGTCAGTCTGCGAGTACCCCCATAATGGCTTATTGTAAAGTCAAAAACAGACTTTATCAATGATGTAATGGAATAAGATCTTTGCCAAAGAGGAAACTTGTGAAATGGAGGCTACATGTAATAAATCCCGGTGACCTTTGTTAAAAACGTGTAGCATCTTTATTACGGCAATAGCTAACTAAATTACTCTGCAAGGATGCGTTGGCGGGGGTACAGGGGGTACACTCTTAGATTTCTAGCGAGGGTACAAATAATGTATTTATACCCCCAAAATTTCCCTTTCAAACATTTCATGAATCAGATTTTGGTTTATAATTTTCCAAAATGCTCAGAATTAATAATTACATTATAATTATAATTTATGAAATTATAAAAACTTCGTTAGATTTGCATATTTAATAAAAACAATGATGATATTTACAATGAGTCCGACTAGTTTCGTTCTGCCTAGCAAAACATCTTCAGGGACTTATAATACTGAAGTTACGGTGAGTTGGCTAATAATTATTTATTTTTAGCCATATAACTTTACAAAATATAGATAGCGCTACCGCCTAATTATAAAGATGAATTTCGTACAGTCTTATCAGAACAACGGGCCTATTCTGTAGATATTCGAAATCCAATTTTCGATCGAAAACTAGATTTCGAACTTCGAGATCTCGACGAATGGTATTCGGTAAAGATTTCGAATACGCATAAATCAATGCAAATTGTCGAAGTCGATTTCGACATGGTATAGGGTATCGAGATCGAATTTTTACAGAATCACCCCCAGGTCCCTTGTAACCATGGCAACCGAAATCGTAATTGTAATTCTAGCAGTATTATTCCCAATTCAATGTAGATATCTTTGTTAATATCGGCCGATATTGCGTCTGTAGTTCTGTACCCATATCGGTGCATCCCTACAAGTTACCGAAATCATCAACCGTTTTGGCTTAACAAAAAATCGAAATTTTCTCGAAACGCTGTGGGCTGCCCCGGATTGTTACGATTGTACGCCACCAAATATTTTCCTTCCGCCGCCACTGCAAGAATGGACTGACCAACCATAGCCCCCTGTATTAGAGAGTACAGTACTCTAATACAGGGGGCTATGGACCAACACAGACGAAATATTTTCCGTTGTCCTTCCAAAGCAGATCCTCACTTCCCCTGCTAGTCTTTTATTTTATCTAATCCCCTTAAATTGGTTTTAGAGTGCGATTTGAGAAACGGTCACAGCGCGTTTCGTTTCGGTTTTCATCTGATAGACAGGCTTCCGCCACTGCCGACTGATGACGACCATCAGCAAATTGGCTCTAAATAGGCTTTTTCCACTTAAGCTAAAACTCTAAATTAGTGTAATAGTGTTTTCGAGGGGCTAACCACTCTTAGAAATTCTGTACACCGGATTACGCTTAGATTTGCACTGCCAAAGGCAGGGACTTCAAAGATTACGCGTAATCCCATTAGTACAGTCAAAGGTACGGTTCTGTACACCGATTACGCGGAGTGATCACCTTTCGAGTGTTTTAATATTTTTATAGGCTTTAAATATGTTTGAAGGAATCGTTTGGCGGCAGTGGCGCCATCGCGTAACCACAGCGGTTATAGTCTTAAAAACAGAAAAACTAGAATCCTGCGCTCCTGATTAAAGGTTCACAGAATCATTTGAAAAATTAGGGCCAAATTTCAGGTAGATCCTCCTTTTCCGTCACGTGATTAAATAGCTCTATCAAAAAATTTCCTGGGAGTAGCTGAGCTTATAGAGATGTGACACTCCACCGAAAAATCAAGAAAAATTCTAGCATGAGCGACTTTCTGTGGCCGAGAGGAAGTGAGCGTTTCGAAGATAGGATATTAGACGAAAATATTTTAAATGCGTTTTCATCTCCAAAATAATTGTTTAATTCGAATTCCTTAAAAAAGTTTGACTGAATTTATTTTGCAAACGCGAAACCTCTTTATCCTATGAGCATACGTAACTTAATTTTGTTTCTTTTTAAAACATTTCCCCCCCCCCAAACTTTCAAAAGGAGGGATACATTTTTGGCCTTCGCGCCGAAACAAAATCAACGGCGCCGGGGATTTTTGAAAAATCAAGTTTAATAAACAGTAGACGCTAATTCTAATTTTTAAACATGGCTGTGATACCTGTAATGTTCTTATGTTATTTATAGTAGGAATACTAGCGAATCTGGACGTTATATTCCTTTTAACGCAACATTTTGGGGATCAAATCGAATACCAAATACTGGTTTTCTAGGCACATCAAATGCAAAATCGAATATTTTATAATGAAAAACAATAAATAAAAATATGTAATTATTGTTCTCAATTTTTATACATTTTTACTTAAAGTAATACTGGGACCCCCTTGGAAATCAGCTTTGCTGAAGGGGATATCCCTGTCTGATGTAATAATTCTCAGACAATAAAAAGCCTTTATTGAGCGGAACGAGAGAGCGAAGCGAGTGAGTGGAGCTCTCATTGTCTTGATCTCGATGTTAAAATATTTGTGTGTTCGTCCGTCGCCTTTGGGGGAGGGAAGAACGGGGCCGGCACAAGAGAGGGAAGAGAAAATTTGGCTGTGTGTTCGTCCGACGGCTTTGGAGAAGAACGGGGACGCCGGCCCGGACGGCACAAGATATGAGAAAAAAAATTGGCCCTGAAGGGAGGGGGGGGGGTTGGAATACGGGATCTGGGAGAGGAGAGTAGAGAAAAAATTTGGCGTTGTACCCGAAATACCAAAATTGGATGGATATACCTGCAGAGGATTTTTTTTTAAAAAGGTTTTATTTTGTACATTATTACTAACATTATAAATAATATCTTACAAAACTTCTAATTAAGATCTTAGACATTCTTATTAACCTTATTAAATATGTTGAATATATTAAATGATTATGGTTGCGTGTGTTCCGCTCAGGTTTTTGTGGATAAAACCGGTTCCGGGTTTGAGACGTCCTAGTTATTAATTTGATGTTCTTGGTTTGAAAGTTTGTTACTTTGCTGTTCTAGCCTCTAAGCAGTGGCGTAGCTGAGAACTCAGAGCCCCCCTCCCCGCAAAAATCTCTATGAGGCCCGAATCTCGAGGCCCCCCGCCTCCCCGCACCGCGGGCCCTGCAGACCATCAGCTACGCCACTGCCTCTAAGGTATAGTCCTTTATATTAAATAAAAGATCATTCATAGCCGATTATAGTTTTGTGCTGCTGCGACTGACATATAACTGGTTTGCCTATGGTTTCTCATTATACTGCCAAAGCTGAGAATTTTCTATGAAAAGATCTGGCAGCATTTTTCAACTGGAGGGGGGGTGGGAGCCAGACCATAGAGATAGAAAATAAGTAGAGGCCCAGACAGGGGAAAAAAAGAGCTGCTTTCTGTTATGGAAATTTCATCCCCCTCCGTGCCATGCGTTATAGGGAAGAAGCACGTAGCGCCACCACACCGTTCTGGAGGAACTAGAAATCGTCGCCTGAAAGCAAAATCCACGTAACTATATACGCAAGTCTTAAGAAGTTACGTGGATTTTGCAATGATGTCGTAGAGTCCAGCTGGTTGCCACAAAGGGAGTTTAGTTTCTTAGATGGCCGTTTGTGGCGCCACGTATTTTCTTCCCTACAACGCATAGCTCGTGAAGGGGGATAGCAGCGCGGAACAAACCCTCAGATTTCATTGGGCCTCTACTTATTTTCTATCTCTATGAGCCAGACAGTCAGTGGGGGATATTAAGCGCCTATTCTAAAACCTACTAAGGCTTAATTATCTAGATAATATGTCATCCATGTTTTTTTAATTAGAAAAAAAAAGCATACCAGCCAAAGCCAATGGAAGGGCGCGACGTCATGGCTGCCAAGAGAACTAACAGCTGATGGCCTTCAAACTCAACAATAAGATTCGATCACCTTTGCAAACTAATTGAAGTACCAATTTGGTTCGAATATTCGACTATATAATCATTAAAAACGTATATTTTAAGGTCTATTCGATTATATCGCCAATTTAAATATTTGGTACTCTGTATTTAAAAAAAAAGCATATAGTTGAACACTAAAATAGTTTATTAATATTTGCATTTGGAACACTTAGTGACCAGTAACTTGTAAAGTGGATAACATAAAGAACTGCAAATTAATGGTTGTTATAGCCAAAAGAAAATATATATCACAAGACAAAAATCCAACTCCACAGCGCTAATGTTATTAGCTTCAATAATATAACTTTGCAGGCTGCCACTGATTTTTCAAAATACATTTTCGAAGAAAATAATAACGAGGGGTGAAATACAACATTTCTAAATTAATTCAATCGAGTTTTTAGTAAGTAAATATAATATTTTTACATTTTACGTAGGTTTGATGGGAAAATTTAGTCCACTGAAAACTTCAGCAGTAACTTAATCATTCCAAATGTCACACTTTATTATATAAAAATCAAAAATAGTTAATTTTCAGGTCTTTTTATTAAGAATTCTAACAGCAACGTACGTAAATTTTGTACCTCATATTTTTGAAAAATTAACGTAAAACAATTCAACAATATATTGCAGAACAAATGGGTAGGATTGATGAAAATGAGGCTGTTATTGTTTTGATGGGCATTAAATTTAATAGAAGCGGGCTTGTGAAAAGCATAATCTTCGCCGATTTCCCTCTTTCAGCATTTATAGGTCATTGTGCCTAAATGTAATAACAAATGACATTTCTTGAAATTCCTTAACACGTACATATATTGCCACTATTTTTTTTAGTTCCGCGCAACTTATTCTTTCTTGCCCTTGAGCTTGGCAAACATTTCAAGGCACTTGTTGAAGTTTAACCTAATAGGTAATTTAGTAATCACCTTTTACATCATGTTAATTTACCATACAAAGTTAATTTAATCTGAAATTCTTAGTTTTTACTCTCATATTCCAAACTATTCCAGATATTAATAGGCGTGTAAATGAACAATCAACTGGCATTACCTATTGCCCCACCCAACCAAAATATGAGGAAAATTATACCTTTTTGGCCACTGAGCCTCCTTATCAGTTAATGGCACGTAGACAACCGCCATCAATGATGTCCGTTTCACTGTGCCATCGGCAAGTTTGTCAATCTGATCTAAAGTTTGATTTTGTCCCTCTCCTCCAACTGGTATAATTAGTCGACCACCAGGTTTCAACTGATCTATTAACTAAAGTTGTCAGAAATTTCCAAATTAATTACTATTTGGGCTGAGTTTCAATATGCCTGTACAAACGCTTACGGCTTGGGGTAACTCAGGAGCTGCTGCACCAACGTGTATCGCATCGTAAGGAGCATCATCGGGATGGCCTAATCTGCCATCACCAACTAAAAATTATGGTTTCTATTAATTAATGTTTGCCACAATAACAAGCCATTGTAAAATTAGTAAATACCCATAATTTTTAAGTTTTGGGATTCTAGTAGACTATTATGATGTTTTTGAATGTTTAATATTGAAGAATTCACCAACTCTGGAATATGTTCAATTCCTACAGCTAGACCTTTCTCACCAACCTATCACCAAGTAAGTTAAGACTAGATCAGATTGATACACTTCCCAATGATTCATTAGAGATAATTTTACCATTAGAGCCATACATGTGGTAAGATATCCACTACCAGATCCTACATCTAAAGCTTTGGCTCCCTCGTAGAGATTATCTTTGAGCAACTCCAAAGCATAAGCGTGCTAAGAAACACTTTTGAGACCACAAAAATGGTTATAATATTTTTTTTAATTATGTACCATATGAGGAGCACTTATGGTAACTGCATAGCCTATTCCTTGAGGAGAATCCATATAAGGATTACTGCATGAAAAATCTGCCCTATCGGTGGCAGCCATGACTTGTTCCACTTTGGAACTTGTAACGATGCCATTTTCTGTATTAATTAGAAATTATATTTGAATATTTTTGTTGTAAAGTAACAAGGTAAAAACTAACTTTTCAGGTTTTGTACAAGCTCAAAATTAGTTTTCCCATGAGATCGCCAAGCCATGCCTAGCTGATTGAAATATGTTGCGGAGAACAACAATGAGATAAATTTGGGATTTAGAAGACCGAAAAGTTTTATCATGTGGAGTTTGCACTACATTTAACGAACTGTTTAGTTCTAACGTTATTAACTTTCAAATGTGCGTAGTAAGAAATTTAGTGTACATGGGCCTTGGCCCCGGATAATCGGTGAGAGACTCAATACGGGCCTACTAATTTCAAATAATACTGTTGCAAATACTCCGTCTAGCCAAAACTAATATGTTTTTAAACTATTCAGACGCGAAGTCTATCGCGTTGAATATTCGCAAATCAAGAAAACTAAAGAATATACTAAAAAAATACGAAAAACGTACGAGTAGCAGCAGTGGATCTAAGTTGGCCGTGGTTGGACAAATTGAAATTTGACAGTTCGTTACTTAATTTAATAATAGCAGACGACACAACGCTCAGTGCTACCAGCCAATACAATGAAACATTACCCAAGACAATTTAAAAAAAAATTCCTATAATGGTGCAATTTAGACAGAAAGAATCATATTTAATTACCTAAAATTAGTGCACAATTAAAACGAGACAGTACCATTTTTATTATTGAAATAGGAATGCAAGGGTATCCAGTGCGAGAAAATAATTTAAGAACTTCTTTTTCTGCTTGAATAGCAACAAATTCTTTACTAATTTATGTATTTAATCACTTATTTTCAATCTTACTTTATTAACTGTTAAATCACACGTGAAATCTCATCTAAATACTGACCACTCCATAAGAAGTCAATCTAGAAATTTTATGAGATTTCTAAGTTGAATACATCTTTGGGCATTCTTGGAGTGTGTAATGAGTGTGCAGGTCCAATCAATTTTTTCCTTCAAAATCTTGAGATCTTAAGTTGGCTTGTTGATCTCTATGAGAGAAATTTAAACAGAAAAAAAAGCTACTATAGTTATATAATCATATTTTATTAACTAAACTTAGTACACACTGAAAGAAAGTACAATTTTAAATATTGAAATGGGAAATGCAAGGGTGTCAGACGCGAGAAAATAATTTAAGAAATTCTTTTTCTGCTTGCAATAGCTTGAATAGCAGCGATAGATTCAGCACATGATTTTATGAGATTGCTAAGTTCAATACATCTTTGGGCATTCTTGGAGTGTTTAATGAGTCTGCAGGCCCAATCAATTTTTTCCCTCAAAATTTGCTCTTGAGATGTTAAGCTGGCTTGTTGTTGATCTCCACTTGTATCAGGTGATTCTAGAACTACGTCGTACATATGCACATCTTCATTAATTTTAGTAGAGGTGTTGTAGTTATGATCAGGAGCATCAGCCTCAGCACTAGAGCTAGCCACAGGATCAGTCAAGGAGCTAAGGCAGGTTCGAGATGTTGTTGAAGAGGAGGTTGTTAAGGGTCCTTGGCTTTTGTTCTTGGATATACTTGGTGTAGATTGTGTAGTACCAGTAGTTGGTAATCCAAATTTTCCTACTACATCATCACTTTCATCGCAAGTTGAAGCTTCGGAATTAGCGTGAAATTGTGATTCTAGGGCCTGTCTTCTAGCAGCGGCTTCGCTTAAAGTTGGATCATCTTTAGCACTTTCAGTGCAATCTATTTCAGCACAGGCAACACAATAGAGTGTTCCGTGTTTATCTTGCAGCAAGATTGTGTCGCAAGTATCACATATGGAACTAAGCATTTTGTACCCTTTAAGCAAATACTCTCCCATCAAAGAACTAATTTTGCAAGATCTTTCTCTTTTGGCCAAAATAACTTTAACCTCAGCCTCTGTGGGTAACTCCCACATAGACTCAAGCTCATCCATTGCTGTACTTTCTTCATCTTGGCCTGCGGCGTTTGATTTCGGTTTCATTGAAACTTTATTCTTTCAAATAATTAAAATAACAATTTATGTAAAGAACTCTCTTCTGAAAGATTAGAAGCTATTTCAACTTCCAACTAGGTTTCCTCCGCGGCGGCGTCGGATACAATGGAAATGTAGATACGCGAAATCAGTGGCGCCGTCTATTATCGTTTTATTTTTTTATTTGTGAAGTTGAATATGAAAAGTTGAACACTGAAATAATGGAACTAATTGATGTAAATGAAAAGTTGATTGGAAGTGTAATTGAACAGTTGCGTAATCCTAAGAAGCTTGACAGAGACAAGGGTACGTTTTGTTATGAGAATTCATGCATAGGAAACTTTTTTAAAGTGGGAAATCATATTTGAAAGGTGTTGCTGAGGTTCAGAGGCTCTCTACCAATGTAGATACGCAGACCATAGCTCTGATTAAACAGAGATTATTTGAAGAAATTGAAATTGATGGTTCGACGTGGGAAGCAAAACATGGTTGTCTTTTAGGGTTGAAGATGCTGTACCCTAATCCAACCGGGATTAAATCTACCCTTGAAGGCCCATTTGAGGGGAATGTCATACAGCTTTGTCTCAGTTTACTAAATGATGAAGAAGTTAGAGTTCGTTTGGCAGCTGGTAAATCCCAAACTACGAAACTAATTTTATAAATTATTATATTATATTATATTATATTATTTCTCAAATTGCAGGTGAATTGTTAGGTGTTCTATGTGAAGTATACGGTCCTCTTATCTATGAACAATGCAGTAAATATGTACTTTCCTTAATAAAAGAAAATTTAGAACGAGAAACAACTGATATTCAATTGGATGATTCTGAAAAATTCAGAGATCATATTGGTGGAACCATTATCAGGGTATTTCTCTAAGGAATATTAATGCTTAGATTTGCAGTTTAATGATCTTCTTTTAAAGAGAGGAAGCATTGATAAGAAACAAATATTTCATGACACGGCTGGATGGAAGTGTTTAGAAACGAGCATGAAGTATGGCAATAACCTTTAAAATTACTGAAAACTTGCTGTTAATTCTCGCAATTATTACAGATGTTTGCAGTCCATGATTGATGGCTGCGGTATCAATTTTAGACCTTACATTGACGTGAGCCTTCTCGAACTTCTCTTCAAAGCTATGCGTCATACAAATCGTTTTGTCAGAGAGACCAGTTGCTATGTAATTGGCTCCCTCGTAAGCTGTGGAGGGAACTGCCATGGTGAAGAGTGTGGTAGGTTGGTTTTTAGAATTCGAAAGATGTGCAATATTTGAAGTCTATAGGCTTAATACTCTTCATCAACAGCTATGGAAGGAAATGAAGCCAGTGATGTTGCAAATCCATTCATTGCAGAAAAGTATGGCCACATTGTAGCTGAACGTCTAGCTGTGGGACTGACTGATAATTGGAGCCAAGTGAGATTACGGATAATGTAGCTTATTTTACTGTTTACTGAGAACTTAAATTTATTTAGGTTTTTTATATTTTCTCACAAAAAAGGTACGCCTAGCTGCTTCGGAAGCCACTAGAAAGTTTTTACTCTCTTTCCCTGACAAAAAAGATTTGGAAATATTTTTCCCTAAAATATTGCCACAAATGTGTTTAAATCGGTAAAGAAAGTCAATGATATTGATACTGAATATTCAAAGCGAATTTACTTAAAATTTTATTTATTAAATAATAGCTATTATGTTGCTGACGGTGTTAGAATATACTCCCAAGAAACTTGGAGAAGAATAGCGAAAACAGAAGGACGTGAACTTGTTGAGAAATATATCACCGATGTTGTAAGCATTTCCTCCTTCCATCTGTGTTCAAGAAGTATATTTAAAATTTTGTGAATTTAAGGTCAATTATTACATATCACAAACAACCGCTAATAATCACGCAGTTAGAGAAGCGGCTTGCGCTTGCATTGCGGAGCTGGGCTCTAAGGTACTGAGATTTGAAATGTCTGTAATTTCTCTTTAATTCTAATCTATAAAATTTCAATTAGATCAAACCAGAAGCAGTGAAACCCTTTGTTCCTCAATTATTGAAAACCTTATTAGTTTGTTTCCAAGATGACAGTTGGCCAGTTAGAGATGGTAAGTAGCTAAATTATTAAAGATAATCAAATAGTTTTCAATTTATGAGCTAACATTTCATTTGTAAAAATTATTTAATAGCCGCTTGTCTAGCCTCAGGAAATTTTGTACTTTGTTTTTCAAATGAATCGAGAGGTACGATGAAGCAGTTGTATCCATTATTTATCCTTAACTTGAAGGATTGCATTCCATCTGTACGTCAAGGTGCGGCAGGATCTTTGGCTAATGTTGTTAAAGCTTATGGTATTTATTCAATTTCTTTGTCTATTATTGGTGGATTAGTTGAAGTTATGGGGTTTCTGGTTTTAGGTGACGAAGCTTTGTTAATTTTGGATGATGTGATTAAACAAGGATTAGTAGGTGTTGAAAATCAACCTTGCGAGTCTGGTAAATATGGTGACATGGAAAAAGGACCAGCAACATTCAGTGTCGTAAAAAAGTTGAGAGATAATGACGAGGAGCTGCACACAGATAAACAAGTAATTTTTTTATATAATCTAAATATACTTTATAATTAATCAGATTTAAATTGTTTTTAAACAAATTTATTCTTTTTTAGATGTATTCCTGTGGCTCTCTCGCTCCAAAAATGGGAAGAGGGGGAGGTTGTTCTGATCACCGGTTCAAGAAAGATCCTGAGCCCTGGGAATTTGCTGATGGGTACAAATATGAATAATGGGTTTCGTAATTCAGCAAATTAAACCTTTTATTCTTTTAAAGCTGCCTCCATTTAATCGCAGAATTATCGCAACTTCCCAACATGAGTAAGAAAGTGGAGCAGTATTTACCCACAGTGGCAAAAGCATGCCAAAAAAGACATTATACCCACCATCTATGCTTATTAGAAACCCTTTGTAAAAGGGTGAGTTGAATTAAGATTATTGTGGTTACTTAATAATAATTATATTAATTTTCCATAATCTACTTTAGCTCACCAATATTGCTAAAGGAATTGGAAAAAGAGAATTTAAGCAGTATTTGGAATTATTTTTGGACCCTCTATTCTATAGCCTGGTAATTTCAATTTTTTTTAAAGAAATTGTAAAGTTAGTTAATGGCGAAAATTGATCTGAGATAAGGATCAGATCAAGTTCTCTCCCCATTGTTTAAAGAAGTTTTCCACTAAGTTCTTCAGTTTCACCTTTCGATTAAAACTTATTGAGGTTAACAGTAATAGTTAAAGCAACTGTCGGCTCTATCATTGCCACCAGTATTATAAGGCCATTGTTATTAGAGATGGCAATGAATCTATCCGATTCTTTGAAATAATTACTTTACTGGAGAGCGTGGTGCCATCTATAAATGTCACAAGAAGCAAAAAATCAAAATAGTAAAACGATAACTTCGTCAGAGAAGCATTGTATAGTATTGTAATTAGACAACTTATACTCTACTTAGTGGACTTGAACCTAAATTATATATCCCATATAAAATATATTGTAGGAAATTATTATAATTTAAGTTATTGTCAAAATTACAAAAGAGCCAATCAACGTGAGGGGTACTTTTATGTCCCGCCTCTTGGGTCAAAATGTAGCTTAAGCATCTTGTTTTTATGTCGACGCTAGTGACATCTGTTTAAAACAAGAGCTAATACGCGTCGAACCGACACCTGCTTTGAGTGTGTTGGCTTGCTTGGCATGAACTGATTAAAAGTTGTTGGGTATTAAGCCTAGCCAAGAATTGATCTATTTATATATAGAGAGAATTATGTTTATATTCCGTCGCTTTTTACCTTCGCTCCCGTTGAAGCTCTAGGAAAAGAACCTGGCCCCTCCCCTTTAAATTCAATCAATTCCAGGCGGCGCATTATTGGCTCCCTAAATATTACGTCCTCTTGACGCCATTGACATTCGCGTGAGTGACGCGTTATATAAGAACGCCTCCTTTTACATTTCCTCCCCCCTTTAGTTGATTCCCGTGGTTCATGATGCGTCGCGACTGAAGGAATATATAAAAAAACAAAAGTACCCATTGTTAAAAAATCCCTTATATTTTACTGATTACCTTGGAGATTATTTTCAAACAGGGTAACACGAATTAATGGCTTTAAAAGTCGAATTAATGGCTTTAAAAGTCGCTTGATGACTTAGGCCTAAGGTGGTGCCTCGTGTATTAGCTTAGCTGATTATTATTATCATTATGATAGTCTTATGTTATTATTATAAGATAGATGGTGCTTTTATAATTGCAAATAACATTAAACTTTGACGTACTTAGCATTGGTTTCTAGGTCAAGTTTTTTTTACTCTTGAATTATTTTTTAGAGTTGCGATAATGCGTTAACATCAAGTGCGGCCAGCCAGTGTCTGAATCAACTTTCAATTTTATTGGGAATAAATATTCTAAGAGCCCGAATTCAAGAGTTCAATCCAAATTATGTTCAGCAATTTGATAGCAACACACATATTGCGGCTTTTTAAGACCCAAATTGCATCAAGCATTTCTTTTTCTAATTTTTCCAACAATGGTACTTAAAATCAAATTTCCTAATATCGTACAAAAGTGCTTCCTTTATTGCAAAATAAATCCAACTGGGCTTATAATTTTTGATATCATTTATGTTTGTTTAAACCTTCCCTGAGTTGATAATTAATGCTCAATATTTTTTTTTTTCAATTTAATAATCAAACCATTCTTTCATATACAAACATGTAGAAGGTGAAATTTCACCACCTTCACAACAATCTTTTGCCACCTACAAAAATAAAAATTTATTAATAAAAGACTTAAGTTTTTTTTAAAATTGAGAATGCTAGTTGAAAATTTACTGACAGGGCAAACTCCACATGGCATTCTCATCAAACCACAACTTTCCACTAATGGTTCAATCACTCGATATAAATTGGTGTTCTTTTCACTCATCCCACCTGAGGCTACAATACTCCTCTCAACTTTGCCATCGTAAATTAATGTGTTTAATATAACTTCAATATCTTCCACTGATAACTGAACCTATGAAGAATGTACAGAAGGTTCAAAATACCCTAAACAAATCTAGTTAATACTGCTAGTACAAACTTTACTGATTCCCAAATCGCAGATATATTTCCATACATCATTAGATGACGCGTATGAGGAATTACGGCAAGCTATAGGATCTTTAGCTGCACTTTTGGCAATCTCAAGCTACAAAAAAATCAAATTTAGCGTGAGCCAAATCTTTACACATTTAATAAGGACCAATATTCGGCACCTTTTGTTCCAAAAACCTATAACACTGTTGATTTAAAACTTCAACAAATTCTGATTCAAACTCCTGATCACTATAAAATGATCCACCAGTAACCGATCGGTCAGGTTCTAAGTTGAACAACATATAAACTTTTTTCTTGGAAGCAGATACTGATTTGACTGCTTTAATATATTTTTTGCTTTCCAAGCTCTTGACAACCTTGTTAACTTGCGTCAAAAGCAAGTTGCTCTTTAAACGGATATCTCGAATCCATATTCCCTTGTTTCCCGCTTCTTCAATTATTTTATAAACTATTTTTTCTTCATTATCTGCACCTTTGACATTCCTAAAAATTAATTTGAATATTTTCACACAATTCACAACCAAAAAAGTCACTTCACTACTACTTACTTAGCAGCTTCCGGATCTTTGATTCTGTATAGAATTTGCTTGCCCTGCTTCAGTAAATCTAACTTGCCCTGTTAAAACAAAAATACGGCTAGACAAATTCAGCAATTTTACTATTTCACAATTACATTTTACTTGAGATAAGAGCCTATTTAGAGCTGTTGCTCTTTGACTTGCGTTCGTTTGTGGGAATGTTTTCTGAAATATGGCGTCAGTGACTCCCGAAGGGTTTTCCGAGCAAACTTTAATAATTCTGTTCAATTATCAAAGAATATGCGGTTAATATACCCTCTATGCAAAAGTATTTAGATAAAACAAACGCAATTCTAACTTATTTTCAATGTCTAAGTCATCCAAAGGCTCTTGCTTAACCTGTACTTCCATCTTTCACTTAGCCTAGGGTAAAAAGAAAAGGGAAAATGAGGCCACCAAATCTATTTAGACAAGCTTTTATTTACAAAAGTTTATATATTATATTAGCATGTACATTTGAAAAATAAATCATCAACTAATTCTTCCATTTTATGCTTGAAGACTTTAAAGATTCTAAGGCGTATAAAAACTCTCGGGTATTAGGAGCTAATTCGTGACGATAAACTTCTAGAGCCAGGCGGTCTCTCATGGAAACTAAAGTATCAATTACAATTTGGTGATATTTAAATTTTTTGGCCAAGGTAATTCTCTTTTCCGCCGGTTCTACTAACGCCATGTAACGAGAGATCATAGGGAGTGGAGCATTAGCTTTATGTAACATGATTACAACTTTATCAAAGCCAATAACCGATTTCATTTTGCTTGTTCCTAGCCACGACTTTGAGTGAAACAATTTGTCAATATCTTTCCAAAGCTCCAAACGTGTGAATGCCCTCAATGCGGTCCACACAAATTGTTTTTCCGTTAATTGGTGAACTCTTTTAACAAAAAGGGGGCTAGCAAACTGATTTTCCTCCAAGTAAAAATGATACAAACTGCAATAGTATAGAGTGTCAATTACTGAAGAATTAGGTAAAAAGGTTCTGGGCACGCTTTGAAATATCAAGTTTCTTCCATCTTTATCTGTCATGGCATCCGCATCTTCTATGGGTAACTGGCACTCTAACAACGTGATTTGTTCCTGAACAAATCCAGAAATAAAATCTAACCTAGGGTTGTGGTTTAAATGGGAATTGCGGAATTTTCTCAATTTGTTTAATTTGGTTTCCGGATGAGTGTTCAAAGTGATTGATTTATAAGAAATCATAACCGCATCTTCCGTCCTACCTAGCATTTCTAATATATCATTTAAAGTGGAAAATTCACGGCGAATTTTTAAGTACTTTAGGTAATGATTCAGGGCAATTGGTTTATCTAAAATAAGTTTATGGAACAAGGATGGACTGAGAGTTTGTTGAAGAAATATTAACACAGCCATTATGGCATTGCCATCATACCATCTAATAGCTTCGCTTAACAGTTCTTTCTTTTGGCTAATGCCCTTGAATTGATGAAAATCGTAAGGTTTGCCATTAACAAGGTTTTCGATAGTTTTGGAGGGGATACATGTGTAAGACTTTTCAAGAGAAGCAGTTTCATCAGGAAGAGAAATTATATCCTTGAAGAGAGTATTTTTAGAACAGAAATCAGAATCAAGAAAGACGGTGGGTTTGTTGACCATCTGATAAGAATTAGCCACAGATTTAGCCGAGATTCTCTGCTTTTCAGATTCAATTTTTTCAATATTAACTGGCGCAAGTTCTAAGTGCTCATCATCAAAATCAAAAGACATTCTTCCCTTGGAGAGATTCCAATAATATTCATCAGTTTCCTCAGCCATTGTTAAATATTTATCTATAGAATGATCCAAATAATTAATGAACAGTTATCAGGGCTAAATCTTAAGTGTCTAAGCCTATGTGAAGAACAACCGCCCCCTTCCTCTGGCAAGTTTTAAGTCATTTGAAATTTGAAAGTACATTCGTTTACTTACTTTAATTTTAATGAAGCGTTAACTTGGTTAATGGAAATGATAATTTGACGTTTTTCATGAATATTCCATTAAGTCCATGGAGTTCCAACCAACAGCAGAATGTTAATTAGTCCAAGTTCTCAGTTCTCACAGACTCACACCTTAACCCAACTGTACAGTTCAAGGGATTGTCGTTTTGTCGGGTCGTCATTCGATGAAAGTGACTTTTGGTTTCAGCATGGACTCATTATATTTTCTAAGCCTCAAAGTATTTCGCTAAAACTAAACACTTTTTCTATGATGCCATTTTAAATTATAATGGAAATAAATTTATTTTACTTTAAATTCTATACAATTTTTAATTATAATTTTTTTACTACTAGTTATTTTATTCAACTTATTCTTCCATGTTTTATTGCAATACGAAAACGCGTCAATGTGTTGGTATGGATGGCAAAGTGTGACCTCTATCGGTGAAACGTTTAGTTATGCTTGACAGCAAGCAGTCGTCAGAAATTCGACGTGCTGGATTGGCAGCTATCATTTCACAATTTACACATATTTTCGACCGCACATTTACGAGTAAATAAAACCGCACCAAGTTTATATTACAGTAAAATAAATAACATGAAATCAGTATTCTTAAAAAGGGGTCGCGTAATCAAAATTGGCCTAGTAGTTGTCGGTCTAATTTTAACAGTTGCATTTGTGATGCCAAAACCTAAAGGAAAAGAAGGCTCTTCACAGAAATCTGTTTCGGCAGAGGTAATGAAGTTTAGATCCAAAATAAACATAAGAGTTTAATTAGAATGTCTACTGCCCTAGTATTAACTGAGTTGGGTTTTAGGGGCAAGCTGCTAGAGTTTATCCTAAAAGGATTGGTGCTGTGTTTAAAGACAGTGTTCTCAGTAATTTTGATCCACCAGCCACTGAAACTGTTCGAGAAGGTCCCGGAGAAGGCGGAAAACCTTATTATACAAGGAATGATGAACAAAATGAGGTGTCACAGTCGGAAATGGAATATGGAATCAACATGGTTGCTAGTGAACAGATTGCCATGGATAGATCTATCCCTGATTTTAGATTAAAAGAGTTAGCAAAAACTACAATTTATACAGTCTATCTGTAAAGCCATTAGAAATAAGATAATTTAAACTGATATTTGAAATGGTGGTGGTAGAAAATAAGACTGCTTTACAGCTAGGTATTGTTATAAGCAAGTTACTGTATTCATTTATGGTATCATTGCCAATTCCTAGGTGTAAATATTGGCATTACCCTGAAAATTTGCCAACAACTAGTGTTGTTATTGTTTTCCATAATGAGGGATGGTCAACTCTTCTACGAACGGTTCATAGCGTATTGAATCGATCACCAACTAAATTTTTGAAAGAAGTAGTTTTAATCGATGACTATAGTGATAAAGGTAAAAAAATGTTCGAAAAATACAAGACATAACATTAGTTAATATGGTTTTTTTACTATTTTTTTTAGAGCATTTAAAAGGAGAATTAGATAATTATATTAGGCAGTTTAAAGGAAGAGTCAAGCTGTATCGAAATGAGCAACGGGAAGGTTTAATTCGGTCTAGAACTATAGGGGCTGAAAAATCAGTGGCTGAAGTGGTGTTATTTTTGGATGCCCACTGTGAAGTAAATGTCAATTGGTTGCCTCCATTGTTAACACCTATTTATTTAAATCGGTGAGGACCATTTTCTCTTTAAAATAGTTGGCTTCCATCAATCCTCGTGATTGATTAGTTTTCTGTATTTTTCAGCACCGTAATGACAGTTCCAGTAATTGATGGAATTGATAAATCCAATTTTGAGTTTCGGCCTGTTTATCAAGGTCGCACCCATTTCAGAGGTATATTTGAATGGGGAATGCTATACAAGGAAAATGAACTACCGGCCATAGAAGCGGCGAAACGGAAACATCATAGTGAACCCTACAAGTAAAAATCTAAATAAAAATGCTTATTTTTCTTTCTAAAATACTTTGGTTTTCAGATCCCCAACTCATGCGGGAGGTCTTTTTGCCATTGACAGAGAGTATTTCTTAGAATTAGGAGCTTATGACCCTGGGCTATTGGTGTGGGGAGGCGAAAATTTTGAGTTATCATTTAAAGTACAAATCATGCTATTTATTTTACCTTTTGTGAAAGATATTTGTAGTTAGAAATTTCGTATTTCAGATTTGGCAATGTGGTGGCAGCATAGAATGGGTTCCATGTTCGAGAGTTGGACATATTTACCGAGGTTTTATGCCATATTCATTTGGAAAATTGGCAAAAAAACGTAAAGGACCACTTGTGACAGTTGTAAGTTAATTATACCATATGTAACATAATCACTCATAAGTATGCCATAAAAGAATTTTCGTTAATGAAACCTTGTTCACGGGATAATGACATAAATTACGTCACTTACAACTCCGTGACAAAATACGTGTCATCAACTTTACTGATGGGAAACGGAAGTTAGTGAGAATTCCTCGCGCATTTCTGTCTTTGCCCATGTCAAGTTTACTTCGTGCCTCGCGATCATATGATTTCATTTCCATGGTAACCTTTTCAAAAGCACAAGGATTATAAGCATTTTTGCATCCACTCAATGTATGTTCTGCGTGAAACAAGATCTCATTGAATTTTTTTCAATGGAAATATTATACAGAGGCACACTTATTAGTAATTATGTTACATATGATTATACCTTATGAAAATAGAAGAAAACGGTTATCAGTGGAAGTAAACAATATTTTCTTATTAGTTTCAATAATTGAACTAAATTTCCAATAATTAGACACTTTTCTGATGGGTCTGACATTCTTAAAAATCCTTAGAGAAAAATGATTAGAACTCTTAAAATTAACTTGAAAACTCCAAAATCTGGGTGAAAATCAATTCCTAAATTTTGATATGCATACCTCTATCTAAAAGATATATTATTTATTTCAGTTATAAGTAACTGTTTACATTTTACAATTGTTATATTTTTTTTTTATAGAACTACAAACGAGTAGTCGAAGTATGGATGGATGAATATAAAGAATATTTTTATACTCGGGAACCAATGGCGAGACAATATGACATTGGAGATATATCAGAACAACTAAAGATTAAGGAAAGACTACAGTGCAAAAGTTTCAAATGGTACATGGAAAACGTGGCCTTTGACGTTTTGGACAAATTTCCCTTACTGCCACCCAATGTTCAATGGGGCGAAGTTAGAAGTGTGTTAACTGGCCAGTGTCTTGACCCAATGAGCTCGCAACCACCGTCAGTTGTTTCCGTCACTCACTGCCACAGTACTGGCGGAAATCAAGTCTTCCGTTTAAATGCGGAAGGTCAGCTGGGTGTGGGCGAACGATGTATAGACGGAGACAATTCAGCGATAAAACTAGTCTTTTGCAAGTTAGGGACTGTTAATGGACCTTGGCAATATAATGCGGTAAAATGTTTTTTACAAATTGATGTAATAAATATTTTATATACTAATTGCTTTAACTTGAATAGGACACACGGGCTCTCTATCATAAAACACACAAGCTCTGCATCGAATTAAGTGCAAATGGTGGTCAACAACTCAAACTCAAGACTTGCAACACCACTGTCACAGGACAAAAATGGGTTTTTAGGGAAATTAAAGTTCGGTAACGGACAAATATTTACAATACCTCTCAATTAAAGTGCCTAGACTGGTTCTTGTCCCAGAGTCGAGGGCTTAAATAAAGCACAACAATTAACCCCTTCTGACGCGTTTGTATACTATTGTAACATCTAAATATCATCAGAATAAGGGACTCTCCAACATGTAATTACATGCTCTACTAATAAGTAATTTTATATAAACAATTGGAATAATATAAAAGGGAAAAATTAAGAAAATCAAATTTTATATTCTATATTTTCTTTAATGTTTCTAAACTAAAACAAGTCAGTCAAAGGGGGGGGGGGCAATTGGGAAACCCCTCTTCTGAGGAGGTTTATAAAATTTGGTTTAGACTAAATTACGATACCCAAATATATTCGAAGAATAATATTAAAGTACTCGTGTTTTTCTAATACCTAGATTTATGCCTTGTCTACTGAAGGTTAAATCTAACCATGTGCGAGTCTTGATTATGGGGTTTCGAGTATTTAAATTCGCTTATTGAGTTTCGAGTAGTTTTTTTATTTTTGAGTATTTAAGTTTACCTAAAAATTAGATTTTTGAGTAATCTTTAATAGTTAGGGTTGTCATTCGAGTACTCAAATAGGTAAATTTAATAATTAATTTAAATAATCGATACAATGCATTTCTTCATGGAAAGAATCCCTTCTGTTAAGTTGCTCAGAAGCCATTTAATTTTTTTTCCGAGTTTTCAAATAAGGCTTCTCGAATTTCGAGTCGAGTACTTAAGCAAAATCGAGTACTCGCACATGGCTAGTAAAATCATTAGAAGATTCTTTTCCAAAATGTTAATCTAAATATTGTCAATTCTCGCATCCTTTAGTTAGTGTATTTTGAAAACGGTTGTTGGTATACTAGGATTTTTAAATTATTTTGAAGCAATAATCATTTAAATATGTCCTTACTACAATTTTTTTTTTTAAATTGGACATTATCATCATGTTTGAATTCCTATTTGCGGGCAAATGGACCTCGTTAGTTTTAAATTTTGGTCTGTGTAAATTATAAGTGTAAATACTAAATAGGTTATTACGTTTCTGGTGTAAGTATTAGGTAAATCATGTTTTATTTTGTTACAAAAAAAGTGGTTTTTTTTAGTGTCTTCTTTGTAAGTCACATTCCATAAATTGCAAATAAACCGTGGTTGAAGCAATTTGTTATTAGCGCAAATTTATTAAAGATTTGGTTCTATCTCTAACGTACAGTTGATACCTAAAAAAAAAATTTATTTAAAAATTTCTCATGTCTAATTGTAATGCAAAATTTATCTTACAATATCATCTATTTTCAGAATACTCCTAACAGTTTCCGATGCAAGACTGATAGCGCTTGTGCTAACTAATAATGGTTGAATGACATTTTCCTCCAAAATATTTGTTACAGCGCCCTATGTAACGCAATATTTTAAACTTGTGTTTTGTTATTATTTTGCCATAATTTTTACCTTTCTAACATTGATCCCAGATGTTTTTTCACCTTGGGCATGTCTATTACGTAATTCGGTCACAGTTGAAATGGGATTTAGTCCAGCATTCTCAGCCAATGTAGATGGGATAACTTCTAGAGCTTCGGCAAAGCCTCGGAAACAGTAAGCTTCCATTCCAGTTAAAGTTCTGGAGTATTCAGATAGCCGAAGTGAAAGTTCAATCTCAGGAGCTCCTCCTCCAGCAATAAGTGCCCTGTTTGGGATAAGAGTAATTTTCGACTAACTTCTAAAAAATTTAATTTGAGCTCTATTTCAAAGTGACCTTTTCTTGACCAAACATCTTATGACGCAAAGGGCATCGTGCAAAGAACGATCAGCCTCTTCTAAGACCAACTTGTTTGACCCTCTGAGCAAGATTGTAATAGTTTTCCCAGGATTAGCCACACCCGTAACCTTTACATATTTCTTAGCAGAAGTGTGAAGTTCTTCAACTAATTCGGCGCTGCCTAAAGCTTCTGGGACAAAATGATCGAGACTGGCAATTGGACGACAATTTAAACTCTGAAGAAAAGTATCATTAGTTAATTATCTTGGTTCTTTCAACATGAGTAATTCTATAACTAATTGTAGTTCATACTTTGCAAACAAATTCAATATCCTCCCTTTCAATATCTTTCACAACCAGAATCTTCATTTTAGCCAAAAAGTGAATAGCTAAGTCGTTAACCGCATCCCTCAATATAGATTTTTGGATCAAGAGTACGTTGCAACCAGCTTTTTTCACTTGTTTAACGATATTTAAGATGTAAGCTCTCTCTTCTCTTAACACTCTGTCCATTTGAGTGTAATCTGAGATCATTAACTGATTGTCCATCTTTAATAGAAAAAGGGTCATAAGCTAAGGTTTTATAACTCAAAAACGAACTAAATTACATCAGTTTTAGGTGGAGAAATGCAGAATTGAATAAGACCAATTTTTGCTTTTTCAATTTTAGTTGGCCCACCACTGCCTGCAGTTTTCTGAGCAAATACAAGACCCTCAACTAATTCAGCATCTTCTACTGTCCCTCTAAAATTAAAAGCAATTTTTTTTTTAATTTTTAAGGATTAAACATATAAAAGAATATAAATATCCCACCCCAGTTGTTTGATGATTTTGATATCTCTTAGGTCAACATTTGTGTCTTTAGCAGGATCAATGACTTTCATGATAGCATCAACAGCCATTGGAGCCAAGAGAGGAGAATGTTGACTGACCACTTTTGAATTTAAAGCAGTGCTAGCACTTTTCAGAAGAGAGTCACGGTCATTTAAGTCAACTGGTACCGCTAATTCATTCAAAATCTCTAAAGATTTAACTGCTGCTTTTTGAAAAGACTCCGAGATGGTTGTTGGGTGAATGCCTAAACTCCAATAGTCAATTAAGTTATTTCCAAATCCATACATTTAAACGCAAAATACTACACCTTTTGACAACAATTTAGATGCTGCGTCCAATAAACTTCCGGCAATTACAACTACCGATGTTGTACCATCTCCAGCTTCAATGTCTTGGGCTTTTGACAGTTCAACCAACTAATCGATGAATTTTGGAAAATGTCAGCTTTATAAGCGTTTCGTGACAAGTACAACAAACCAACCATTTTTGCTGAAGGATGCAAAACTTGCATTTCCTTCAATATAGTCGCACCATCATTCGTAATGGTTACATCTCCATTTCCCGCTTGAATCTAATGAAATGCCAAATTAAAATATATGTTTTGATAATTTCAAACTTTTAAATAATTTTGAACCATTTTGTCCATTCCGCGAGGTCCTAAACTGGTACGGATGGCATCTGCGACAGCTAAATGGGGAATTAACGACGTTTAAATTTTTATCCATATATGGATGGGTGTTGGCGGTTCATGATTAAAAAGCGTGGGATCACAATGACAAGCCTCGGCTTCTCATTATGATAATTTTACCTTTCGCTGCGGTGATATTACTCTCTCTTATTTGAGTTGGTTTATCTTTATCATGGTATCCTGCATTCTTAGCATTTCCACCACCTGAACTTACTGCCTTTCCGATCATTTTAGAACTATTATTTATAATTTAAAGAGCAGAGTGACTGAAAACGTGACTAACGACAAACTCACAAAAGCATAGAGATAGAAAAGAAATAGAGGGAAGATTACCGCGTTAAGGCACCCCTGGTTTTGACCGGGAAAATTCATCCCCCCCCCCACGCATGTATGAAAGCGGAGATGGGCAGAATTTGCAACGCCATCTATCCTTCCTTTGTAAGAAAACGCAATGAAACTCCACAGTTATGGATGCAAACTAGAGTGACACTAGTGTTTAAAAAGCAAGGAAAAGATCCAATGGATCTGGAATCATATCGACCGATCGCAGTTACGTCTATAATGTACAAGCTATATGCAATGATGATTAAGGAAAGACTCTCACACTACATTGAAACTGCAGGAATACTCAGTGAGCAGCAAGGGGGCTTCCGTCCACGACGGAGAATAGCAGATCACATTTTTACTCTAACACAGCTGATTGAATTGACCATGGCAAAGGGACTGCACCTATTAGCATCCTTCCTAGACATAAAAAAAGCTTATGACAGTGTGAATAGACAAAAGTTGTGAAAGACAATGAAAGATAAACAAATACCAATGGACATAATTCAAAGTGTTACTGCTTTATATACTAAATGTGAATACTCTTACAATTTAGAGTCCTTTACAACAGACTTTATCCCAACTACAATTGGCCTGAGGCAGGGCTGCCGTCTGTCGCCTACGCTTTTCATTATATATATTGACGACTTGGCAGAGGAGTTGGAAGCCTCGGGATTTGGAGCCACACTCAAGGGAAATCAATCGGAAGAAATTAGGATAGCGTGCTTATTATATGCGGACGATGTAGTTGTCCTAGCCAACACTGCCGGACATATGCAATCACTTCTAGATATATGTTACAGTTTTGCTGGAAGAAGTGACCTCAACTTCAGTGTACCTAAGTGCCAGCAGATGGCCTTTCCAGCCAGTACAGAGGACGATTTCTACCTTCAAGGGTTGAAACTACAACGGGTTTCAAAATGTAAATACCTGGGAGTGACGTTCACATCAAATAGGGCATACTTAAAGGACATGGAGACAATGGTGATATCTAGATGCAACAAGCTGAGATGGGCCGTTCGTAGTCTGGCCTCAGGTTCCTATAATAAATACTCAGTTGGAAGGCTTCTATGGAAAGTTGTGGCAGTACCAGCGGTTACGTACTTAAATGAAGTATTAGTCCTATCTAAAAAGGTGATCGATGCCACTGAGAGTATCCAAAGGAACGTTGGGATAACAATGCTGAATGCAGGCCCTTTCGCTGCCAGTAGTGCCGTGCAAGGGGAAATGGGTTGGTCACAAATGAAAACGCGAGAAGCACGAAGTAAAATCTGTTTCTTGGGAAGATTGAAATTCCTACCACAAACCAGGTTGGCAAAGAAAGTATACGACTATATAATAATGGAAGGTATGTCAACGGAATGGACCAGACGTATTTCTCAATTGGATCGTGCCTATAGTATTGGAACAAAAAGAGGATAATTCACAAATGAAAAAGACTGGGAAACAGTAGTTAAACAGGACATTAATCAATCCGCTCTACATCTGTGGAGGGCGTCTATGAACAATAAATCTAGTCTGCAGATCTATAAAACCAAAGCAAAACCGGAAAAGGAACCCTTTTATGACGGATCCTGGGCAAAAGGCCTTTTGTTTCAAGCCCGAAGCGGATCAGTACTAACAGGGGTTAGACAGAACCAGATTATGAATATAAACCCTAGATGTCTTCTCTGTGGAGAAGCGGTGGAGGACCTCCATCACCTCCTGATGGTGTGCCCGGGAACAGCAGCAGAGGACACAGCGACTTGGAGAGAGGAAAACCAAAACATTCCATTGGAGGAAATTCTGGGTTTAACATCCCAGAATTGGAGCCCGGAGATTATCCAGAGTATACTTGTGAAATGGACAAAAGAAAAGTGTAAAATAAGGGCTCAAATGCAAATCTAATGTAAAATGGAAAACGACCCCTTAAGCAGTTTCAAAGCAATATGTGTGATGTGTAGATCCCTAGTGAAATAAGGGTCAAACGTAAAAATGCTAAATATTTCCTAAATAGTGTAAAAGCAATGTTAGTGATATGTGAAATCTTGGTAAAATATGAGTTTGGAATTTAAACAAATTTTAAATTGATAAGTAAGGTTTGCTGATATGTAAGCGTAGAGGGCCCGAATGTAAATTAAACTTGAAAAAGGTAAAATGCCCCTTTAAGTATTGTAAATGATTATTATTGCTTAAAATATATATATATATATATATAAATAAGTTAAAAAGTAAAATGGTTCCTAAATAGTCTAAAAGCAATGATGGTGATATGTGAACTCTAGCAAAATAATGACTCGCAATATAAACAATATAAAATATAAAAGCAAGAATGGTGATGATGTCAGCATAATGGCTCAATGACAGTTTTATGAGCAATTTTTGTAAATCTTTCAATTTCTGTATTTTCTCTCAGACTATTTTATGTATTTTTTTACCTGCTGTGCTCCGAGAGGAGCCGCCCTGATACAAAAGGGTGTATTCTATATACGGCCAAAAATAAAACCTTTAAACCTTTGTTTATATCAAATGACAGTTGATTTTCAAAAAGGAATAATGTATTTCATTTCACCGCGCGTCGATGGCGCCACGTAATCTGCCCATCTCATGGCTTCCTACATCGGCGAACTTCGCCAGATACAATAGTGCCTCTATTTCTTTTCTATCTCTATGGACAAAAGAATCAATGTTAAATCAGATCACGGCCAACTTCGATTACGCGCTGTTCGCGCAATAGCGGCCATATCATTCGCGTAAGTTCCAATGTAATCGAGTGAGCAGAAAAACTCCCGCTAGGGCGTTCAAATCATACACAAATTATACCTTTTTTTATATTGGATAAAGGGGGGAAATTCGAACCTTTCGAATTAAAACTGTGTTTTCGTCGTTTTTACCCAAATTTCAATCACAAAAATTTTATTATTACTAAAGTAACATATTTAACATATTCTACCGAAATATTAACGCCAAAATATACCGAATATTTTAAATACCGTGAGAAAAACGCGTTAATAAGCCAAGTGGGTTTTTTTGGGCGGTGTTCTTGGCGCTATTTTTAAAGCATGTATATGGGAGACGCGTTTTTTATTTACCAAACGTTAATATAAATTATATAAAATCTTAAAGTTTTTTGGTCCACATTTAGGTAAGATTAATTGCTGAATAATTGAAAAACTTTAAAAATGTGTTTTAATGGTTTTTTTTTGCATACAAATTAGAGAAAATGCCATCTTGTTGTGTGCCAAAATGCACATCCAACACGCGAGACAGCAAACATTTAGCATTTCATTATATTCTCACAGATGAAAATCTTCGCAAATTGTGGCTTAACAACATTAGAAGAAAAGACTTCGACGTAAATGATAAAAGTGCATCAGATGTTGAATGCAGCTTGCATTTCTTGCCTTCTGACTACTGTGAAGGTTTGTGAATATTGCTTTATCCTACCTCTCTCCGTGAACCTTTAATTATACCTGAACCATTTTATTATACCATTTAGAGATTATAATAAAATTTTAATATAAACATTTACATTAGCTAGATAGATATCCTATTTAGGTTCATTCCTATGAAAGAGGCCAAGGGGTTGAAAAAGTGTGTTTTAAGTTTTAACCAGGTAACACAGCCAAAATTGCCACAAAAAACCGCCCAATTGGGTGGGTTTCTTCACCTTCAATATTTTCTTCAATATTTGTCGAAAATGGGCCAAAAATGAGAGATGCCATTACAAAATGTACTATATAAAAGGTCAAATAAACCTCCTTTCGGGACCAAGGGTAAAAATTGGGGATTTGTGTGGGGTATATATAAAAGGTACAATACATATAAGATAATAGTGTTGAAAAGGCCTCCATTATAGGACAACTAGCGTCCTATATGAGAGGTCAATAGCTAGATGTAACGTTGGAATGGCCTCTGTTATGGGACAGCTAGCGTCCTGTATGAGAGGCCAATAGCTAGATGTTACGTTGGAATGGCCTCTGTTATAGGACAACTAGCGTCCTGTATGAGAGGCCAATAGCTAGATGTTACGTTGGAATGGCCTCTGTTATAGGACAACTAGCGTCCTGTATGAGAGGCCAATAGCTAGATGTTACGTTGGAATGGACTCTGTCATAGGACTGAGAGCGTCCTATGTGAGAGGCCATTATAAAATGTACTATATAAAAGGTACAATATAAATAAGGTACTTTATATAAAAGGTCTAATAAACCTCTTTTCGGGATCAAGGGTAAAAATTGGGGCTTTGGGTGGTGTATATATAAAAGTTACAATATATATAAGGTAATAGTGTTGGAAAGGCCTCTATTATAGGACAATTAGCGTCCTATATGAGAGGCCAATAGCTAGATGTTACGTTGGAATGGCCTCTGTCATAGGACAACTAGCGTCCTGTATGAGAGGCCAATAGCTAGATGTTACGTTGGAATGGCCTCTGTCATAGGACTGAGAGCGTCCTATGTGAGAGGCCATTACAAAATGTAGTATATAAAAGGTACAATATATAAAAGGTACTTTATATAAAAGGTCTAATAAACCTCTTTTCGGGATCAAGGGTAAAAATTGGGGCTTTGGGTGGGGTATATATAATAGTTACAATATATATAAGGTAATAGTGTTGGAAAGGCCTTTATTATAGGACAATTAGCGTCCTATATGAGAGGCCAATAGCTAGATGTTACGTTGGAATGGCCTCTGTCATAGGACTGAGAGCGTCCTATGTGAGAGGCCATTACAAAATGTACTATATAAAAGGTACAATATATATATAAGGTACTTTATATAAAAGGTCTAATAAACCTCTTTTCGGGATCAAGGGTAAAAATTGGGGCTTTGGGTGGGGTATATATAAAAGTTACAATATATATAAGGTAATAGTGTTGGAAAGGCCACTATTATAGGACAATTAGCGTCCTATATGAGAGGCCAATAGCTAGATGTTACGTTGGAATGGCCTCTGTTATAGGACAACTAGCGTCCTGTACGAGAGGCCAATAGCTAGATGTTACGTTGGAATGGCCTCTGTCATAGGACAACTAGCGTCCTGTATGAGAGGCAAATAGCTAGATGTTACGTTGGAATGGCCTCTATATGAGAGGCCAATAGCTAGATGTTACGTTGGAATGGCCTCTGTCATAGGACTGAGAGCGTCTTATGTGAGAGGCCATTACAAAATGTACTATATAAAAGGTACAATATATATAAGGTACTTTATATAAAAGGTCTAATAAACCTCTTTTCGGGATCAAGGGTAAAAATTGGGGCTTTGGGTGGGGTATATATAAAAGTTACAATATATATAAGGTAATAGTGTTGGAAAGGCCTCTATTATAGGACAATTAGCGTCCTATATGAGAGGCCAATAGCTATATGTTACGTTGGAATGGCCTCTGTCATAGGACTGAGAGCGTCCTATGTGAGAGGCCATTACAAAATGTACTATATAAAAGGTACAATATATATAAGGTACTTTATATAAAAGGTCTAATAAACCTCTTTTCGGGATCAAGGGTAAAAATTGGGGCTTTGGGTGGTGTATATATAAAAGTTACAATATATATAAGGTAATAGTGTTGGAAAGGCCTCTATTATAGGACAATTAGCGTCCTATATGAGAGGACAATAGCTAGATGTTACGTTGGAATGGCCTCTGTTATAGGACAACTAGCGTCCTGTATGAGAGGCCAATAGCTAGATGTTACGTTGGAATGGCCTCTGTCATAGGACTGAGAGCGTCCTATGTGAGAGGCCATTACAAAATGTACTATATAAAAGGTACAATATATAAAAGGTACTTTATATAAAAGGTCTAATAAACCTCTTTTCGGGATCAAGGGTAAAAATTGGGGCTTTGGGTGGGGTATATATAATAGTTACAATATATATAAGGTAATAGTGTTGGAAAGGCCTTTATTATAGGACAATTAGCGTCCTATATGAGAGGCCAATAGCTAGATGTTACGTTGGAATGGCCTCTGTCATAGGACTGAGAGCGTCCTATGTGAGAGGCCATTACAAAATGTACTATATAAAAGGTACAATATATATATAAGGTACTTTATATAAAAGGTCTAATAAACCTCTTTTCGGGATCAAGGGTAAAAATTGGGGCTTTGGGTGGGGTATATATAAAAGTTACAATATATATAAGGTAATAGTGTTGGAAAGGCCACTATTATAGGACAATTAGCGTCCTATATGAGAGGCCAATAGCTAGATGTTACGTTGGAATAACCTCTGTTATAGGACAACTAGCGTCCTGTACGAGAGGCCAATAGCTAGATGTTACGTTGGAATGGCCTCTGTCATAGGACTGAGAGCGTCCTATGTGAGAGGCCATTACAAAATGTACTATATAAAAGGTACAATATATATAAGGTACTTTATATAAAAGGTCGAATAAACCTCTTTTCGGGATCAAGGGTCAAAATTGGGGCTTTGGGTGGGGTATATATAATAGTTACAATATATATAAGGTAATAGTGTTGGAAAGGCCTCTATTATAGGACAATTAGCGTCCTATATGAGAGGCCAATAGCTAGATGTTACGTTGGAATGGCCTCTGTCATAGGACTGAGAGCGTCCTATGTGAGAGGCCATTACAAAATGTACTATATAAAAGGTACAATATATATATAAGGTACTTTATATAAAAGGTCTAATAAACCTCTTTTCGGGATCAAGGGTAAAAATTGGGGCTTTGGGTGGGGTATATATAAAAGTTACAATATATATAAGGTAATAGTGTTGGAAAGGCCTCTATTATAGGACAATTAGCGTCCTATATGAGAGGCCAATAGCTAGATGTTACGTTGGAATGGCCTCTGTTATAGGACAACTAGCGTCCTGTACGAGAGGCCAATAGCTAGATGTTACGTTGGAATGGCCTCTGTCATAGGACTGAGAGCGTCCTATGTGAGAGGCCATTACAAAATGTACTATATAAAAGGTACAATATATATAAGGTACTTTATATAAAAGGTCTAATAAACCTCTTTTCGGGATCAAGGGTAAAAATTGGGGCTTTGGATGGGGTATATATAAAAGTTACAATATATATAAGGTAAAAGTGTTGGAAAGGCCTCTATTATAGGACAATTAGCGTCCTATATGAGAGGCCAATAGCTAGATGTTACGTTGGAATGGCCTCTGTCATAGGACTGAGAGCGTCCTATGTGAGAGGCCATTACAAAATGTACTATATAAAAGGTACAATATATATATAAGGTACTTAATATAAAAGGTCTAATAAACCTCTTTTCGGGATCAAGGGTAAAAATTGGGGCTTTGGGTGGGGTATATATAAAAGTTAAGATATATATAAGGTAATAGTGTTGGAAAGGCCACTATTATAGGACAATTAGCGTCCTATATGAGAGGCCAATAGCTAGATGTTACGTTGGAATGGCCTCTGTTATAGGACAACTAGCGTCCTGTACGAGAGGCCAATAGCTAGATGTTACGTTGGAATGGCCTCTGTCATAGGACTGAGAGCGTCCTATATGAGAGGCCAATAGCTAGATGTTACGTTGGAATGGCCTCTGTCATAGGACTGAGAGCGTCCTATGTGAGAGGCCATTACAAAATGTACTATATAAAAGGTACAATATATATAAGGTACTTTATATAAAAGGTCTAATAAACCTCTTTTCGGGATCAAGGGTAAAAATTGGGGCTTTGGGTGAGGTATATATAAAAGTTGCAATATATATAAGGTAATAGTGTTGGAAAGGCCTCTATTATAGGACAATTAGCGTCCTATATGTGAGGCCAATAGCTAGATGTTACGTTGGAATGGCCTCTGTCATAGGACTGAGAGCGTCTTATGTTAGAGGCCATTACAAAATGTACTATATAAAAGGTACAATATATATAAGGTACTTTATATAAAAGGTCTAATAAACCTCTTTTCGGGATCAAGGGTAAAAATTGGGGCTTTGGGTGGGGTATATATAAAAGTTACAATATATATAAGGTAATAGTGTTGGAAAGGCCTCTATTATAGGACAATTAGCGTCCTATATGAGAGGCCAATAGCTAGATGTTACGTTGGAATGGCCTCTGTCATAGGACTGAGAGCGTCCTATGTGAGAGGCCATTACAAAATGTACTATATAAAAGGTACAATATATATATAAGGTACTTTATATAAAAGGTCTAATAAACCTCTTTTCGGGATCAAGGGTAAAAATTGGGGCTTTGGGTGGGGTATATATAAAAGTTACAATATATATAAGGTAATAGTGTTGGAAAGGCCACTATTATAGGACAATTAGCGTCCTATATGAGAGGCCAATAGCTAGATGTTACGTTGGAATGGCCTCTGTTATAGGACAACTAGCGTCCTGTACGAGAGGCCAATAGCTAGATGTTACGTTGGAATGGCCTCTGGAATAGGACTGAGAGCGTCCTATGTGAGAGGCCATTACAAAATGTACTATATAAAAGGTACAATATATATAAGATACTTATATAAAAGGTCGAATAAACCTCTTTTCGGGATCAAGGGTAAAAATTGGGGCTTTGGGTGGGGTATATATAATAGATACAATATATATATAAGGTAATAGTGTTGGAAAGGCCTCTATTATAGGACAATTAGCGTCCTATATGAGAGGCCAATAGCTAGATGTTACGTTGGAATGGCCTCTGTCATAGGACTGAGAGCGTCCTATGTGAGAGGCCATTACAAAATGTACTATATAAAAGGTACAATATATATATAAGGTACTTTATATAAAAGGTCGAATAAACCTCTTTTCGGGATCAAGGGTAAAAATTGGGGCTTTGGGTGGGGTATATATAATAGTTACAATATATATAAGGTAATAGTGTTGGAAAGGCCTCTATTATAGGACAATTAGCGTCCTATATGAGAGGCCAATAGCTAGATGTTACGTTGGAATGGCCTCTGTCATAGGACTGAGAGCGTCCTATGTGAGAGGCCATTACAAAATGTACTATATAAAAGGTACAATATATATATAAGGTACTTTATATAAAAGGTACTTTATATAAAAGGTCTAATAAACCTCTTTTCGGGATCAAGGGTAAAAATTGGGGCTTTAGGTGGGGTATATATAAAAGTTACAATATATATAAGGTAATAGTGTTGGAAAGGCCTCTATTATAGGACAATTAGCGTCCTATATGAGAGGCCAATAGCTAGATGTTACGTTGGAATGGCCTCTGTTATAGGACAACTAGCGTCCTGTACGAGAGGCCAATAGCTAGATGTTACGTTGGAATGGCCTCTGTCATAGGACTGAGAGCGTCCTATGTGAGAGGACATTACAAAATGTACTATATAAAAGGTATAATATATATAAGGTACTTTATATAAAAGGTCTAATAAACCTCTTTTCGGGATCAAGGGTAAAAATTGGGGCTTTGGGTGGGGTATATATAAAAGTTACAATATATATAAGGTAATAGTGTTAGAAAGGCCTCTATTATAGGACAATTAGCGTCCTATATGAGAGGCCAATAGCTAGATGTTACGTTGGAATGGCCTCTGTCATAGGACTGAGAGCGTCCTATGTGAGAGGCCATTACAAAATGTACTATATAAAAGGTACTATATATATATAAGGTACTTTATATAAAAGGTCTAATAAACTTCTTTTCGGGATCAAGGGTAAAATTGCGGCTTTGGGTGGGGTATATATAAAAGTTACAATATATATAAGGTAATAGTGTTGGTAATAGTGTTGGAAAGGCCTCTATTATAGGACAATTAGCGTCCTATATGAGAGGCCAATAGCTAGATGTTACGTTGGAATGGCCTCTGTCATAGGACTGAGAGCGTCCTATGTGAGAGGCCATTACAAAATGTACTATATAAAAGGTACAATATATATATAAGGTACTTTATATAAAAGGTCTAATAAACCTCTTTTCGGGATCAAGGGTAAAAATTGGGGCTTTGGGTGGGGTATATATAAAAGTTACAATATATATAAGGTAATAGTGTTGGAAAGGCCTCTATTATAGGACAATTAGCGTCCTATATGAGAGGCCAATAGCTAGATGTTACGTTGGAATGGCCTCTGTTATAGGACAACTAGCGTCCTGTACGAGAGGCCAATAGCTAGATGTTACGTTGGAATGGCCTCTGTCATAGGACTGAGAGCGTCCTATGTGAGAGGCCATTACAAAATGTTCTATATAAAAGGTACAATATATATAAGGTACTTTATATAAAAGGTCTAATAAACCTCTTTTCGGGATCAAGGGTAAAAATTGGGGCTTTGGGTGGGGTATATATAATAGTTACAAAATATATAAGGTAATAGTGTTGGAAAGGCCTCTATTATAGGACAATTAGCGTCCTATATGAGAGGCCAATAGCTAGATGTTACGTTGGAATGGCCTCTGTCATAGGACTGAGAGCGTCCTATGTGAGAGGCCATTACAAAATGTACTATATAAAAGGTACAATATATATAAGGTACTTTATATAAAAGGTCTAATAAACCTCTTTTCGGGATCAAGGGTAAAAATTGGGGCTTTGGGTGAGGTATATATAAAAGTTGCAATATATATAAGGTAATAGTGTTGGAAAGGCCTCTATTATAGGACAATTAGCGTCCTATATGTAAAGCCAATAGCTAGATGTTACGTTGGAATGGCCTCTGTCATAGGACTGAGAGCGTCTTATGTTAGAGGCCATTACAAAATGTACTATATAAAAGGTACAATATATATAAGGTACTTTATATAAAAGGTCTAATAAACCTCTTTTCGGGATCAAGGGTAAAAATTGGGGCTTTGGGTGGGGTATATATAAAAGTTACAATATATATAAGGTAATAGTGTTGGAAAGGCCTCAATTATAGGACAATTAGCGTCCTATATGAGAGGCCAATAGCTAGATGTTACGTTGGAATGGCCTCTGTCATAGGACTGAGAGCGTCCTATGTGAGAGGCCATTACAAAATGTACTATATAAAAGGTACAATATATATATAAGGTACTTTATATAAAAGGTCTAATAAACCTCTTTTCGGGATCAAGGGTAAAAATTGGGGATTTGGGTGGTGTATATATAAAAGTTACAATATATATAAGGTAATAGTGTTGGAAAGGCCTCTATTATAGGACAATTAGCGTCCTATATGAGAGGCCAATAGCTAGATGTTACGTTGGAATGGCCTCTGTTATAGGACAACTAGCGTCCTGTATGAGAGGCCAATAGCTAGATGTTACGTTGGAATGGCCTCTGTCATAGGACTGAGAGCGTCCTATGTGAGAGGCCATTACAAAATGTACTATATAAAAGGTACAATATATAAAAGGTACTTTATATAAAAGGTCTAATAAACCTCTTTTCGGGATCAATGGTAAAAATTGGGGCTTTGGGTGGGGTATATATAATAGTTACAATATATATAAGGTAATAGTGTTGGAAAGGCCTCTATTATAGGACAATTAGCGTCCTATATGTGAGGCCAATAGCTAGATGTTACGTTGGAATGGCCTCTGTCATAGGACTGAGAGCGTCCTATGTGAGAGGCCATTACAAAATGTACTATATAAAAGGTACAATATATATATAAGGTACTTTATATAAAAGGTCTAATAAACCTCTTTTCGGGATCAAGGGTAAAAATTGGGGCTTTGGGTCGGGTATATATAAAAGTTACAATATATATAAGGTAATAGTGTTGGAAAGGCCACTATTATAGGACAATTAGCGTCCTATATGAGAGGCCAATAGCTAGATGTTACGTTGGAATGGCCTCTGTTATAGGACAACTAGCGTCCTGTACGAGAGGCCAATAGCTAGATGTTACGTTGGAATGGCCTCTGGAATAGGACTGAGAGCGTCCTATGTGAGAGGCCATTACAAAATGTACTATATAAAAGGTACAATATATATAAGGTACTTTATATAAAAGGTCGAATAAACCTCTTTTCGGGATCAAGGGTAAAAATTGGGGCTTTGGGTGGGGTATATATAATAGTTACAATATATATATAAGGTAATAGTGTTGGAAAGGCCTCTATTATAGGACAATTAGCGTCCTATATGAGAGGCCAATAGCTAGATGTTACGTTGGAATGGCCTCTGTCATAGGACTGAGAGCGTCCTATGTGAGAGGCCATTACAAAATGTACTATATAAAAGGTACAATATATATATAAGGTACTTTATATAAAAGGTCGAATAAACCTCTTTTCGGGATCAAGGGTAAAAATTGGGGCTTTGGGTGGGGTATATATAATAGTTACAATATATATAAGGTAATAGTGTTGGAAAGGACTCTATTATAGGACAATTAGCGTCCTATATGAGAGGCCAATAGCTAGATGTTACGTTGGAATGGCCTCTGTCATAGGACTGAGAGCGTCCTATGTGAGAGGCCATTACAAAATGTACTATATAAAAGGTACAATATATATATAAGGTACTTTATATAAAAGGTACTTTATATAAAAGGTCTAATAAACCTCTTTTCGGGATCAAGGGTAAAAATTGGGGCTTTGGGTGGGGTATATATAAAAGTTACAATATATATAAGGTAATAGTGTTGGAAAGGCCTCTATTATAGGACAATTAGCGTCCTATATGAGAGGCCAATAGCTAGATGTTACGTTGGAATGGCCTCTGTTATAGGACAACTAGCGTCCTGTACGAGAGGCCAATAGCTAGATGTTACGTTGGAATGGCCTCTGTCATAGGACTGAGAGCGTCCTATGTGAGAGGCCATTACAAAATGTACTATATAAAAGGTATAATATATATAAGGTACTTTATATAAAAGGTCTAATAAACCTCTTTTCGGGATCAAGGGTAAAAATTGGGGCTTTGGGTGGGGTATATATAAAAGTTACAATATATATAAGGTAATAGTGTTAGAAAGGCCTCTATTATAGGACAATTAGCGTCCTATATGAGAGGCCAATAGGTAGATGTTACGTTGGAATGGCCTCTGTCATAGGACTGAGAGCGTCCTATGTGAGAGGCCATTACAAAATGTACTATATAAAAGGTACTATATATATATAAGGTACTTTATATAAAAGGTCTAATAAACTTCTTTTCGGGATCAAGGGTAAAATTGCGGCTTTGGGTGGGGTATATATAAAAGTTACAATATATATAAGGTAATAGTGTTGGTAATAGTGTTGGAAAGGCCTCTATTATAGGACAATTAGCGTCCTATATGAGAGGCCAATAGCTAGATGTTACGTTGGAATGGCCTCTGTCATAGGACTGAGAGCGTCCTATGTGAGAGGCCATTACAAAATGTACTATATAAAAGGTACAATATATATAAGGTACTTTATATAAAAGGTCTAATAAACCTCTTTTCGGGATCAAGGGTAAAAATTGGGGCTTTGGGTGAGGTATATATAAAAGTTGCAATATATATAAGGTAATAGTGTTGGAAAGGCCTCTATTATAGGACAATTAGCGTGCTATATGAGAGGCCAATAGCTAGATGTTACGTTGGAATGGCCTCTGTCATAGGACTGAGAGCGTCCTATGTGAGAGGCCATTACAAAATGTACTATATAAAAGGTACAATATATATATAAGGTACTTTATATAAAAGGTCTAATAAACCTCTTTTCGGGATCAAGGGTAAAAATTGGGGCTTTGGGTGGGGTATATATAATAGTTACAAAATATATAAGGTAATAGTGTTGGAAAGGCCTCTATTATAGGACAATTAGCGTCCTATATGAGAGGCCAATAGCTAGATGTTACGTTGGAATGGCCTCTGTCATAGGACTGAGAGCGTCCTATGTGAGAGGCCATTACAAAATGTACTATATAAAAGGTACAATATATATAAGGTACTTTATATAAAAGGTCGAATAAACCTCTTTTCGGGATCAAGGGTAAAAATTGGGGCTTTGGGTGGGGTATATATAATAGTTACAATATATATAAGGTAATAGTGTTGGAAAGGCCTCTATTATAGGACAATTAGCGTCCTATATGAGAGGCCAATAGCTAGATGTTACGTTGGAATGGCCTCTGTTATAGGACAACTAGCGTCCTGTACGAGAGGCCAATAGCTAGATGTTACGTTGGAATGGCCTCTGTCATAGGACTGAGAGCGTCCTATGTGAGAGGCCATTACAAAATGTTCTATATAAAAGGTACAATATATATAAGGTACTTTATATAAAAGGTCTAATAAACCTCTTTTCGGGATCAAGGGTAAAAATTGGGGCTTTGGGTGGGGTATATATAATAGTTACAATATATATAAGGTAATAGTGTTGGAAAGGCCTCTATTATAGGACAATTAGCGTCCTATATGAGAGGCCAATAGCTAGATGTTACGTTGGAATGGCCTCTGTCATAGGACTGAGAGCGTCCTATGTGAGAGGCCATTACAAAATGTACTATTTAAAAGGTACAATATATATATAAGGTACTTTATATAAAAGGTACTTTATATAAAAGGTCTAATAAACCTCTTTTCGGGATCAAGGGTAAAAATTGGGGCTTTGGGTGGGGTATATATAAAAGTTACAATATATATAAGGTAATAGTGTTGGAAAGGCCTCTATTATAGGACAATTAGCGTCCTATATGAGAGGCCAATAGCTAGATGTTACGTTGGAATGGCCTCTGTCATAGGACTGAGAGCGTCCTATGTGAGAGGCCATTACAAAATGTACTATATAAAAGGTACTATATATATATAAGGTACTTTATATAAAAGGTCTAATAAACTTCTTTTCGGGATCAAGGGTAAAATTGCTGCTTTGGGTGGGGTATATATAAAATTTACAATATATATAAGGTAATAGTGTTGGAAAGGCCTCTATTATAGGACAATTAGCGTCCTATATGAGAGGCCAATAGCTAGATGTTACGTTGGAATGGCCTCTGTCATAGGACTGAGAGCGTCCTATGTGAGAGGCCATTACAAAATGTACTATATAAAAGGTACAATATATATAAGGTACTTTATATAAAAGGTCTAATAAACCTCTTTTCGGGATCAAGGGTAAAAATTGGGGCTTTGGGTGAGGTATATATAAAAGTTGCAATATATATAAGGTAATAGTGTGGGAAAGGCCTCTATTATAGGACAATTAGCGTCCTATATGTGAGGCCAATAGCTAGATGTTACGTTGGAATGGCCTCTGTCATAGGACTGAGAGCGTCTTATGTGAGAGGCCATTACAAAATGTACTATATAAAAGGTACAATATATATAAGGTACTTTATATAAAAGGTCTAATAAACCTCTTTTCGGGATCAAGGGTAAAAATTGGGGCTTTGGGTGGGGTATATATAAAAGTTACAATATATATAAGCATGAATATATCTAGCTATGAATATACAATAGCAATAGCCTCTCTAACCTCCCGCTAAAATTTGGGTTGGGCTTATCTAGTCACGTGATCAATCACATCTGCTCCGACCGAGTGAGGAGCATGCCGTCATTTCCTTCAGTCTCCTGATTGGCTGACAACGCGTCTCTGGTCTCGAAAGTTGCCACCCAAATCAAATCGACATGATAGAAGGGCTATATCGTAGGGTTGGATATTCATAGCTAGATATATTCATGATATAAGGTAATAGTGTTGGAAAGGCCTCTATTATAGGACAATTAGCGTCCTATATGAGAGGCCAATAGCTAGATGTTACGTTGGAATGGCCTCTGTCATAGGACTGAGAGCGTCCTATGTGAGAGGCCATTACAAAATGTACTATATAAAAGGTACAATATATATAAGGTACTTTATATAAAAGGTCGAATAAACCTCTTTTCGGGATCAAGGGTAAAAATTGGGGCTTTGGGTGGGGTATATATAATAGTTACAATATATATAAGGTAATAGTGTTGGAAAGGCCTCTATTATACGACAATTAGCGTCCTATATGAGAGGCCAATAGCTAGATGTTACGTTGGAATGGCCTCTGTCATAGGACTGAGAGCGTCCTATGTGAGAGGCCATTACAAAATGTACTATATAAAAGGTACAATATATATATAAGGTACTTTATATAAAAGGTACTTTATATAAAAGGTCTAATAAACCTCTTTTCGGGATCAAGGGTAAAAATTGGGGCTTTGGGTGGGGTATATATAAAAGTTACAATATATATAAGGTAATAGTGTTGGAAAGGCCTCTATTATAGGACAATTAGCGTCCTATATGAGAGGCCAATAGCTAGATGTTACGTTGGAATGGCCTCTGTTATAGGACAACTAGCGTCCTGTACGAGAGGCCAATAGCTAGATGTTACGTTGGAATGGCCTCTGTCATAGGACTGAGAGCGTCCTATGTGAGAGGCCATTACAAAATGTACTATATAAAATGTACATTATATATAAGGTACTTTATATAAAAGGTCGAATAAACCTCTTTTCGGGATCAAGGGTAAAAATTGGGGCTTTGGGTGGGGTATATATAATAGTTACAATATATATAAGGTAATAGTGTTGGAAAGGCCTCTATTATAGGACAATTAGCGTCCTATATGAGAGGCCAATAGCTAGATGTTACGTTGGAATGGCCTCTGTCATAGGACTGAGAGCGTCCTATGTGAGAGGCCATTACAAAATGTACTATATAAAAGGTACAATATATATATAAGGTACTTTATGTAAAAGGTACTTTATATAAAAGGTCTAATAAACCTCTTTTCGGGATCAAGGGTAAAAATTGGGGCTTTGGGTGGGGTATATATAAAAGTTACAATATATATAAGGTAATAGTGTTGGAAAGGCCTCTATTATAGGACAATTAGCGTCCTATATGAGAGGAGTAGGAGTGTCTACCATCATCAAGGGTTTTCCATGTAGAGGTAGAAAGGGGGTCGGCAACGGAAATCCCCGCTTCCTTCCCCCCCTCCCTAAACTAGGTCACAGGTGGCGCGGGGGGGGTCGGCATTTTCTTCCCCCCTCGGGGTAAGTCACCGAAGGTCATTGACCTCCGCAGAGTGGCGCGCGCTGATTGGCTGGCGCGTAACTACGCGGCGCGGGAACCACGTGGTTACCTGCGCGCTGATTGGCTGGCGCGGCGCGTGTACTGCGCGCTAATTGGCTGGCGCGAAATTATTCAAAATGGCGCTGACTGGTTGGTGTTTTGGCGCGAAAAGGGGTCAGTACTCCTTTAAAGGAATTCCCAGGCTCGCTATACTCGGGCATTGTTAAAGTGGTGACAGGTTTGATTGATTACGAGCAGGTGTTTATCGAGGAATGCGCCGTTGCTAGGTTACCCCGCTCGCTGTTAGAGACTCGGGGAATGTGTGACCTTGTAGCTATATAATAAAAACATTTTTTGGCGGGAATTTAGACAAAGGGTTAACATAAGTTTGTAACTCTCTTTTAACGGTTATTATATGAACTCTTAGTAATTTGGAAAATTCACGTGATTTGACCGCCATCTTTAATGTCGCATATTCAAACGGGTAGGGTGGCCATCTTTATTTTTTTAGGAAATTTACCATATTTACGTCAATTTTTTAACGCTTTTTAAACAAGTTGTTCCTAACGGATTTTTATATCGTTACGTACCTAGATGACTTGAACTTGATTATTATGACATATGCATCATATATTACCGTCACTTAACCTTTAATAACGACGCGAGGGAAAGCTTTCTAATTTATATTCAATACATTAACACTATACGAAATATTTACATAAATTAAACAAGGTCGGTTCGCGCTCGTGTAATTTAAATAAACGTAATAAGTAATTACATTGGTATAATAACAAACAAAACGGATTATCTTACATCCTTCTATGTTTAAAATAAAAAACTCTGATTTAAATTTAAACTTTATTTTACAACATTTGTTGTTGACACAAAGGAACTATCGTGTAAACATTTAACACGCTATCAATAAAAACCACTAACTCGTCTATCGCCTTTAAGAATCCAGTTTTTGGGGGTCGTTCCAAATGCATTTCGTGAGAATTATGCTCTTTTTGAAAATATCTCATTCTTTGTGCAATCAAATCCATTTCAAGTTGACGATTAATTTTTTTCAATTCTTTATTTATATGTTTAATCAGTTCATAGTCCTTGTTTTCTTTATAAGTCATTATTCCACAACAAAAACAAAGCGAAACTAGTTTGTATAAAACGCGATGTGGTTAGTTCAGTACAGGTCGGACACAAAGGAATCTGATTACTGATCTCTCTCTCTCTACGCCGTTAGAGCTCCTCTGATTACCGCGAACTATATCTCTCTCCACGGCGTTAGCGCTCCTCTGATTACCACGAACTATCTCTCTCTCCGCGTTTATCTCCATTGTTGATTTATTTAGAACAGGTGTTGAGCGGAGAATCCCCCGTTGCTATGGTGACTTCGGCGCGACGTTTATTTGAGTATCAACAAACTTAGCAAATACCTTTAGATTGTTTCAATGTTAAATTCGTTAACCTCGCAGTTTGAAACAAGTTGTCCCTATATTAAGAATCAGCTTGGTATACAATTTGCAGATCTGGCCTTATAAATGTTTCACTGTATACAATGTCTTTACCCACATTGTGTACATTTAGTAATATTAGTTTACGTATAACCTTTAGTTATACTAATCGACCATGGTTAGGTAAATATAATGCATTTATAAGTTCGCGTGTTGAACACATAATAGTATTCAGAACTTTCTAATTAAATTGAATACATTGCCAATATACGAAATATTTACATACATTAAACAAGGTTGGTTCGCGCTCATGAAATTTATATAATAGTAAACTTTGTAGGGTAAATTACTTGACTTTGTAATGGATATTTCAATAACCGTTCATCATTTTAATAGACCAATGACGGTATAATTAACAACGTCTGAATTTTCGTCGCTAAAAGATATGTCCATAAAGATTGATTATAAAAAGTTTAATACGCAGGTATCTATGGATTCGGATTACCTAAACAAGTCGCCCCTATATGAACTTTTAAACGGTTATTCGTGTTAAACGTGTACATTAATACTATAACTTTTTCAAAAAGCAGCAGTCGATAAGTATGACATTCTAATTACCGTCAAATACAGAGCTAGAAGTTACTCGGTTAACCATTTTTAGGTTATTTTTATGGTCAGTTATTAAGCGTTTTACTCCTATACGGTTCAATGGGAATTATTATTGATCGCTATTGTCAGTTATAATAAGAATGAAAATAGAGTTGCAATTTATTCCGGCGATATGTACTTTTAAATTTTAACAGATTTGACATACATTATAAAGTCTAGCACCTTATATCCTATGAACAATATTTTTGGAAAAAGTACAGCTAGATAAATGGCCAAAAAAAATTTTACATAACCGAAATACTACATTATTATAGATAATAAATAATACTATAAATATAGAACTCAGTTAATCAAGTTATTTTTTAACGAAACATGCAAACAATTACCAGCCTATCAATTTGATATTTTAATTATTGTTATTGGCAATTAAACTTTGGGGTAATTTCACCGAAAATCATGTTTTGTTATCACAAAAACTTGAACACAAGTTTTTTAACTAATGTTTGATACCTATTTAATGTAAAAGTAGCTTCATGATTTGTGGCGCTTTGGGTTTAATTTAATAGACTAGTTTCTTTATCTTTCAGGACTCTTTTGTTAGTAGATTTCTGTAGTTATTTGTCATAATATCGCGGTAAAGAATACGTTTCTCAGTATAATAAGCAAATAAGAAAAAAAATCGTTGTGTTTTACGACTACCTATCGCGGACTAAAGGAGTAGAATCTACAAAGTATAGCAACCTTGTAAATTAATCCTATAATTCTTCTCTCCTACTTCAGTCTTCTGAATTGAAATGTCGTTGTCCTGTTTCTCCAACAGATAGCTATCGGGATCGGCCAGACCAGACACGACCGACTTCGAAGGACGATAAAGAAAACCATATATAAATAATGTAAAAAACTTGAAATATTCCCTAGGCTGGTTTATTTTTCCAAGACAGAAAGGGCTCTAAATATAGTTTATATGAAACTTAAGGAAAATTTAAATATAGTTTATATGAAACTTAAGGAAAATTTATTAACACTCAACATAAATAAAACTAATTATATTTGTTTCTCCGCGAGAACGACTATAGATTTGTTACATGAATAAAAAATTCACGAAAATAATAATTGTAGAGAAAATTTTTAAAGTTAGAAAGAGTAAATAAACTAAAATATCTGGGGGTAATAATAGACAGTAATCTAAAGTGGAATGAACATGTGACCTATATCACTAATAAAATTCGACTATGTATAAATTCCGTCAAATTAAAAACTTTTTAGAAATACCGTGGTTAAAAACAGTATATTACGCCCTAATTCAATCAATTATATCATACGGAATAATCGGCTGGGGTGGTACTTATGAAACTACAATCGTACCATTGGAAATATTACAAAGAAATTCTACGCATATGTACGAAATTATTATTACCCAAATCAATTACTAAATTATGAATTTAAAGTTTTTCTGCTAAAGAAATTTTATTATACCCTTTCAAACACAAACAACTTATCGACTTGACTAAAACTTACGACAACAGATATGTAGAAGTAGGAAATTTATTTACGCCAAGATCCTATAAAACTATCGGTCAAAAACATGCTCGCTATCTAGGCCCTAAAATATATAAGGCAAAAAGTTTTGATAAAGTGTAACAAAAGATGATAAATTTGGCTGTTATTTCCATTGTTAACAGGGTTTGATTGAGTGATAAGGAAAATAACGAACTGAGGTACGATATTACCCAAAGGTACGACTCATATAGCGGTGAACTCTTTGTAGCGCGTGCTACGAAAAAGTGGTCGAAAATTACAATTTGAAGGAGGATAAAAGACTGTTTTCGTTGTACCCATTTTTGAATTGCGAAAATTTATCTACCGGTATAAGCATTCAATCATTAGCGTTTATATCTCTTCCGATTTTAGTCGCTAACGGTTGAGTATTGTACGCGGTCTTACTATTAATTAGTACTCTTTTAATATTATTACTATTTAGTAAATATATATTTAGCAGGACACCCTATCAGCATTGTCGTCATATTTCAAAAAACATCATGAATTCGGATACCAGAGAGCCCATGCCTAACAAATGCGACGTGTGTAAAAAAAATACGACTTGCACAAAAAAGGATCGAGATGACGATGGACAGTGGTACGATTTGTGTTGCAAATGTAGTTCTATTCATCAGTATTACTGGAAAAGAAAGGCTCGCGTAGTAAAGTGCGAACATCAAGTGCCGTAGTGGTGGGAATGACGCGTCGGTCATGGACACGTTTTCTCCAAGCGTCTCCGTCGAAAAGACTGCGATATTTTTGTTATGGTCTTGACATTATAAATCCAGCGCCTGTAATTATTACTGGATATGTATGAGTTTTCTTTTTCTTTGGTTAATAAAATATTTGGATCCCAGCAGTTATTGTTTTTTTTCCGTGGGGGAAAATTTTCGAAAAACTTACTAACAATATATTTGAAAACATTGCATCTGAATTGTTGTCTGTTTAGCGTGAAACTTATTCCATCAATGGGCACTTTACGCTGTAACGTGTAAAGGAACTAATAATGGAAGAGCGCAAGGGCGTTATTATTAGACAACTCGAAATACATCTCCAACGTATTTTGCAATGGTTTAATTCGTACGTTACATCAACCAAACCCAACCTAAACTTGAGTTTTTAGAGTGGCATTGTTATTTTTCACCACCAGGGGTAAATTGAACTTTTTTAAAGTACCAACGTTATTTAATTCGTTGACCGTGGGTATGAAAGACCATTATTGTTTTGCCATTTTAAATTAAGAACTTAGTGGCACTACACTGATTGTAACGACTGCATTATTGAGAATGTAAGCATTGTTTAAATACTTATCTTTTAGCCAAAGAAATGCCCCTTTTAGTTTAATGTTGATATTTCGGTAACCCTACGAAGCCAGAATTACACATTTCATTTTACAGAACAAAATTGGACGACAGTTGGATAATGAGTGATAAGGAAATTAACGAACCGTGTAAGGAACTATTGAAAACAAAACTAAAAAAGTAATTGAAATTACTGTTAATTTTACTTGCAATAGTAAAATACTAAACCAAATGTATAATTTATATTTTGTTTTATTTAATAAATTTAAACTATAATACTAAACTTTTTCAAAAAAAACTTTTACAAACAAAATTTAAAATACACATTTTTAAAATTTAACTACACCAGCTCCAAGTCAGCTAGCGACTTTTTTTTAAGTAACTATTAACTACAATTAAAATCAAAGGATCTGCTATATTTTTCATGCTTTGAAAACAATTCATTAAAATCTCGAGTTTTTAAATATATGTAAAACACGAAGGAGCAGATCTTTTATCACAAATTTTCAAAAATTATATTTAATTTAGTTTATAATAATATAGGGAACTCAAAAATTAAAAAACGAAAAATCAAAAAAATTACTTACTTCAACCTTTCTCCCAATTATTAGTTTCGTTTTAAACTTGGTTTACGTTTTAGTTTTACTTTGCTATTCTAGAAAATTCCAAAATTCCATTAGAGTTTATCAGTAAAACCACTTACTTTAAGTATTTTTAATCCGTTCGGTCTAATAGTAGATTACGCACCTATAATCCATGATGTTTTCATTTAAATTCAAATTATAACGAATTGAAAGTTTGAGGAAAATATTAATTTAGTTTGTAAATGAAATCCTTTTATAGTACTCTGAAGGGCTCTTAATACGTTTTGAACTTCCAAAATAAATTAATGTACTAAGTTACGTTTAAAAGAACCTTTTGTAACAATTCCAATATGTAAATATAGGTAAAAGGATTGAAAAATACTTAATTATCCACTCTAAAGTCTATTTTTCAGGTATTAGTAAGTATTTCATACAAACTAACTTCTAAGTTTGAAAAAAAAAAATTGGATTATATAGTGAATAAAAAAATTGTCTTATATATGTTAAAAATAATAGCATGTTTCTTAAATATTTTTATTATTAGTAAAAAATATATGTTAAATTTAAACGATTAGAATTTTATTATCAATGATCGTTATCTAGTTATCTAATCTCATTGTATGCCATTTCTTATTCTGATAAGTTTACGTTTCACGGATATTTAAAATATCAATCTGTCAAAACCCGTATAATACATAGAAACGTAGAATTTCTTAGTGCCGAAAATTCTCGATAGGGGTAGCCATTATCACGTTACAACGTGGTTCTTGTTATGGAACTAATGACAATAAGGTATAAACTTGGCTTATCTTTGATAAAAACGTCTCTTATTCCAAAGAACTTGTATAATTATCGAGAATGTACTTGCCCTTTTAGATATTTTGGAGGAAAAGGCCCTCAGAAATTTATGCTTTTTTACTTAAATATTCCATTTCAATCTATCCTTAACCTAAGCAGTGTTTATCCTTTATATTTAAATATAGCATATGATGTTTTTTATATTGACAACATTCGGATTAATCAGAAGCGATGATATAAGAAAAAGGTTTTATTGGAATATCCATTTCAGAAGATCAACGCCCGTGAATGAATTAGACTAAATTTGGAATGATGTAATGAATAAGGGAATTGTACATAGCATAAAACTGAATTGTAGGAAGATACAAGGTTATATCAAATTAATGTGAAAAAACGGATGGAAGGTGCGAGAGATAAGGGAGTGCGTCTACCGATAAGGGGGCACCTGCGGGCGGGGGAAACGGGGGTGAAACGGGCCCCTATAGGGGCCCCCTTTTGCGGCAATATTCGGCGGGGTCAAAAGGTTAGCTGATTTACGATGTTAGGTCAATAGGTTATCTGCCCCTATGGACACGATGCAAACAGCCGTTAAATAGGTGTGAAACGGACCCCCTATAGGGGCCCCCATTTTGCGTACATTTTCGGCAGGTCAATAGGGCAATAGCTGGAGGCACCCCATTTTAGGGTCAATAGATGATTTACGGGGTTGATTTACGATGTTAGGTCAATAGGTTATCTGCCCCTATGGTGGTGACACGATGTTATGCAAACAGCCGGCCAGTCATAGTTAATAGCTGGAGGCACCCCCATTTTAGGTCAAAAGGTTAGCTGATTTACGATGTTATAGCCCATAAAACCCAGGTGCTAACCCATTTTAGGTCAATAGGTTATCTGCCCCTATGGCGGTGAAACGATGTTATGCAAACAGCCTACCCGTCATAGTTAATGTCGGGCACAATTCGAGTTGGTTTTCGCCGACAAACACTTTCGGGCCCCTAAGGGTAGCGTAAAATAGCGGGCGGTCATCGGTAAAAGTGTTTTGGAAAAAAAGAGCAGAGTGTATACAAATTATACGGTTTTATTTATATATTTTTCGAGTAGAGGCTGTATAATACGATTTACATTGAAAATACGTCTTTGGAAATGTATTTTATTTATATCATGGTAATTACGTCGATCTTCGTAGGGTATATACCAAAGTTCACTCAAAGGGTTGAAACGAACCATCTGAAATTAGCGTTTTTACGAGCATTTTCATTAAATGTTCTACCTCGAGGCGTTTGATGGTAAGAGTTACGATTACGTTGTCGCCGGGTCCCTCGGGGGTGGTTGTGGTTCCGCCGGAGATGTATTTTTCGGATGGCGGGATATCTTGGCCCTCCAAAGCGGCGGGTGACGGACAGTTGGGATAAAATTTGTCGTGTTCCGTTTGGGGTACGTCGCCGGATTCCCAACTGCCTAACTGTCCGTGGCAGAGGTAACATTCGACTATGCCGTCCGAGTCTACGGCGAAAAGTCCTGCGTGGGCCAAGTCTTCCTTGTTCACGTGTACGTTGTCCCATTGCTTGAACGTTTCTAGCCGACCGGTTACGGTGGTGAGATCCTCGTGACTAGCCATCCCGATTCTATTTGAGCTACGGAATAATATTTCTGGGTCTAAACCCCAAAATGACGTAATCTATAAAAATGACGTAATCTATAAAAATGACGTAATCTATAAAAATGACTCACTAAAGATGACGTAATCTACACCATGAAACGTAAAGATTACGTAGATGCGTTGTGGTTTTCATAAGCCAGCCGCTATGGGAAAGAGGAAGATGTCTCCGCTTAGAGTACCGAAGAAATGCTGGATATGCGCGGAAATATACCGGTCCGTGAGAGGTTTCAAACAACATTTAATGACACATTTATCGTGTAATACAATGAAAGAAGATTCGGATCTGGCGTGTGATTGTGATGCGAGTGAATCGCTCCATTACACGGAGGCCGAGGAAATGTCAGATGATAAAATTATCGATTATCTTAACGAACTTATTGGGGAATGTAAAAAGCGCGGTGCCACAATGGAATCAACCGAACCAACTACATCTAACCTGCCAGCCGAATTAAAAATGCCGACTGAAAAGGAAATGGCTGCTCTGATTAATTTTCAAGAATATTGTAAAACTAATCAAAGTCATAATATTAAAACCGCTGTAAAGAAAATGTGAATAAACGTTTTTATATTGAATACATTGTTATTTTTAAAGGTGACCGTATAAAGTAATTTTTACATGGGTAAATTGACACTTAATATATTTAAAATACGTTTATAATATTTTTCCAACGTGGGCGAATGAATGGACACAATGAACTATTAATTACGTAATCTAAAAAATGACGCGCTGACATGATGTTATGCAAACAGCCAGTAGCTATAAATAAATCCAAATAGTTTAATGGGTCGAGCCTTTTGTGTTTTCGCCGACAAACACTTTCCCCCGTGTAACATTATTTTCAAACACTTTCACGATGCGCAAAGCTACCCGTCTTACGGAATATCGGGCCCTAGGGGGGTAAAGGGTAGCTAGAGAATGGCCCTTACCCTCAGCGCGTAAAATAGACACAGCGGGTGTCCCCTCTCGCTAGCTAAAAGTGTCGTTTTGGTAAAAAAGAGCCGAGTGTATTATAAAAACGGTTTATTATTCTACGACATTCTATGATTTGTAGAGACCATGGCGAATAAATTGAAAAAGTGGCCCCCAACTTTTTACATCAGGTGTGGATTCTTAGCGCTAAAATCGTTATAACAAACGAGTGGTCCCACCAAAAATGTTTTTTTGGCGCGTAGAATTTTATGGAGGCCCATAAACTAGTAGCGGGAATAGAACCTCTTAACTATTTCAGTTTAAACTACGAGGGATTCTCATAGATTGTTGTTTTTACATCCCAAATGGCCCCTACGTAGGGGGGTGCCCCCTCAAAGTGTGTATTTGGGGGTCCTTTTGGGTATAAAAACCCAGGGATTGGGTCCCTAAGACATCACAACTCTGGTCTTTTTTGTATCCAACCAAGTCCACTAGAAATCCATCTCCGCTGTTCTCGGATGAGGACGTAGCCATGTAAGTTTTTATCAATTTTTATATTTTTAGCTTGGTGATCTATTCCAAAATTAAATGGTAACCCTGTATGCGTAACAATTTCAATATGCATTATACTCGAGAATGGTAAAATAGTCTATATTTAAAGATAAAGTGCGAAAACTATATTTGTATAGTCGAAATGTATTTTAACGTATTAAAAGCAGAATTCACCTTTCTGACAAGAGTCTTACCCATCATACATACACCATCTAATCTGGAATCTATGTTTAACAATTGGATGAATTCATGTTTACGAAAGGTTCTTTTTAAACGTAACTTAGTATTAAAAGTAGAGTTAAGATGCTTTTATAGTATTTTCGATGTATTTGCATATCTGAACTGGCGGTTCAATTTTGGGTACACGGACCACTTACACGCTAATGATATTAAAATGAAGTTTAAAAATATTTCCATTTAAACGAGTCCCTCTTTTTATATCCGCAAAGTACTGAACGATTCTATCTTATGGATTTAAATAGTTCTAACAATAGTACAATTACAACATTTGAGAAAGACACTTTTCTGATTGTGAAAGTGGAATCCAAAATAAGAATCACTGTAAATTTAAATATAGACTATTTTACCCTTCTCGAGTAACTCTTTTTTTCTTTAAAAGCTGAAGAAATATTAGAAACGACATCAGTGATCAATTAATTGTTTCCGAGTATGACAGACGATTTTTGATATTAAAGAGTCATTTCTCAAAAGTAAGATTGTTTTAGGTTATTTTTTTAAAGCTACCTTAGAAATCACATTATTTTTATATATAATTATTTAGTTGTAATGTTAATTCTTAATTACTGGTAGCCTTCCCTAGAAACTATTATACGAAATATATATGAATTTATAACCAAGCGTGTATTTACCACTAGTGAATGCAATATCAGTCGAAGAATTGAAGAAAGACGGAATCACGTCATTATTAAGAACTGGTGACTACTTCTGTATATATTGTGACGGTTCAGTTTTTCATGTTCCAACTGTCGGAGGGCTAGCATGGTACTGTGACGGATACTCAATCTGTTTGAAGTACCGTAAAGCTGTTTATTTCCAATCTAAAAGAATTCTAAGTATAAGAATTCCACCAGGTGTATTAAAAGCGTTACCACGCATATATTTGTGTTTAAATTGTGATATGTTAGGGACTAAGAGAGCAGCCAATTTGTCATATTGCGAAGTAACTGGTGGATGTTGTGTATTTCCAAAAATTAAAAAATAATAATAGTATGTTTGTTTTCTATTATTTTTCCACCTATATTTGGCGTATTGAAAGCTATTTTAACGTATTGAACGTAGAGTCAGGGGTTTTTATAGTATTTTACTACCTATATTTACATTTTGGAAAGCTATTTAAACGTATTGAACGTAAAGAGTATTTTTGCAATATTTATAAAGGGTAATTATTGTAGAAAATAAAAGATATTTTAATTAAAACATTTCGGTGATCTATTCCAAAATTAAATGGCACCCCTGTATGCGTAACAATTTCAATATGCAAGATACTCGAGAATGGTAAAATAGTCAATATTTAAAGTTAAAATGCGAAAACTACATTTGTAGTGTTCAATTTAAAAGAAAATTACTTCAGCTTTTAAATAAGATTTTTTTTTTGTATCTACCCTATATCATTTACATATTATTTTTTTTATTCTAATTTAACAATCACTTTAAAAACTTAGCACGTCTGAATAGCTGTGTAGAGTACTATTAACAGAGATAAATATTTCTGGGTTCAGTTAATGTGATGATTCGAGCGAAAAATTTGCATATGTTAAAGTTATTGGATTGAAGGAAACTTCAGTGTTTTCAGAGTGATAATCAAGGGAAGTTGCATTACAATATAGTTGAAAATTATCTTTTTAAGTCTGTGTCCACCCATTGATTATGTTAGGAAGTGAAAAAATTTCATTTAGCAAGCTTTTCTGAAATTTCGGTATCCACCCTGTATCATTTAAAAGCTCAACCATTGTTTTTATCAAGTTAATTTTAAACTTATCTTAAAACAAGCTTCCCTAAGTCTGACTAGCTTTGTATGGGTAATAATAAAATAGCTAAATATTTTTTGGGTTTAATAATTGTGCTTCTTAGTGAAAATTTTGCATATATTACAGTATTAGGTTGGGTAATTATTTTTTTCACCTGCTACCATTCTCAACGGGTGAACATAGAATAACAAAGATAATTTTCCACTATATTTAAAGCCAACTTTCCTTACATTTCACTATGAAAACACTGAAGCTTCTTTCAATGCGATAACTTTATTACATGCAATTTGTTCCACCCCAGAATTACATTTATTGAATCGAAAAAAATATGTAACCCCCCTTAGAATTAACCAACACAGGTATTCAGAAGAGATGGTGTTCAATTCAAAAACGGACGGGATGACTACAACAGCCTAGGAGCCATCGCGAATTATATAAAAGAACAAGGGTTAAAGTTTTTTTTGGAAAGGTTTAGTAAAGGCCAAAGTTTTATCGGATTTCATAGGAGTTAACGTCAAGAACGTCGAGGATTTTGACTGTCCTAAATTATCTACCATTCTTTGTATAAGTGCTCCTAAACATTGTCATTTTCACCGTGACCCTAATAATTTCGCCGTTGTGAAATCTCACAAAATCGCTGTGTGGTACCGAAAAATCGTGTGTAAGAAAATATAAGTCGTTTTAAGATTATTTTTGCTACTTTTTCATCACATTGGTTTTACGTTATGTCTGTTTTCTAAAATTACGTTTCTTAAATAGCGTAACGTATTAAAGTTGAATAAAGAGTTTTTCATTTAATTTTAATTTTAGTGTTTTTATAATATCTTTCTGACTACATGTGTATTGTTTAATTTCTTTCATTTTTAAAAATGTAATTACTTGATTTAAATAAAGCGTGAAAATTATTAGTTTCGAAATGATATTTACAAATCTTATCCAATCTAAAGTCCATCGTTCGGGTATTAGTAAGTATTTCATACAAACTAACTTAATTAAGTATTTTTAGAAGTGAAGAGAAAACACATTGTGAAAAACCAAATGAAAAGAGACTTTAAACGGTTTTAAAAATCTTAATATATATATTTAAAAAATCCAACGTTTCGGCAGTGTAGCATATGAAAGTATTAAGTTTCAAAAAGTGCATTTAAATTGAAGTGAGGCCTATTTTGGGATTCCCCTTGTTCCTCCTTCTTTCATCTCAGCATGTTTCCCCTTTTATCATGTTTTCTCTCCAAAAAATAGCCAAAAATCTTAAATCAGTAGGTCTCGATCCTATTTATCACCCACCGCCCAAATTGTCAGCTTTATTATGTAATAACAAAGAACCAACAAGGCCCTCATTTATAAAATCTCCTGTGATTGTGGTGATTATTACATGGGGGGGGGGGGGCAATGCCGTAGCCCATTTCTTCAAGGGCGTAAAGAGCCCCAAAAATATAAACCACCCGTACAATAATTCTCCCCTTAACGAACACCTTCGTGTTTTTGGTGCCATAATGCTAGATGGGACTCAATAGACATACTAGCTCAACCCAAAATTACATAAAACTCATTTCAATGTACGCGAATCCATCGAAATTTAAAAAAATAAATCTGCGCAATGTTTAAACCGTGACGATGGTTCCCTTTAACGTAGCCCCGTTTTCTCCACTTTTTAAATGTTTTATGGACCTCACCCCCTCACACAGACAACAAACCAATTCCTCCTCTCGCAGAATCCACCCATTCAGACCATAGTAGCCTCGAGCGCGAACGAAGATATCGAGCCCATATAACACTTCGACGGGGGTCGACTCGCCTTTGAGAAAAAAAAACGCTCGCGGCTAAAGAACAGTGGCATCCACTATATGTATGCATAAATATTTTTTCGTCCCAAAGTTTTACCATCGTACTGTCAGACTTGTAAAAATCCCATGAAGAAGGAGGAACAGTTCCTCCGAAACGTTCGATTTTTTAAATAAATATATTGTGAATTTTAAAAACGGTTAAAGTCTCTTTTCACTAAGTATTTTATATATTTGAATATCGGAATTGTATTTCGTTGCGTTAAAAGTAGAGTTTAGATGTATAGTCTTTTTAAGTAATACTCGTGATATAGGGTCAAGTACCAAGCATATTTAAGTACTACAATGATATTAAATTAAAGTTTAAAAATATTTCCATTCTACGTTACTTTAACAACGAATATTCTATGACGTCAAAACACTCAAATCCATGTTTCAAATTCAAATTAACCGCGCAAAACACTTAAATCTATGTTTTCATTTGATTTTTAAATTAACCGCGACGCGCCCCCAGACCGCGTCCCCCCGAGAAATCCGCGCCCCAGACCGCGCCCCCCAGGGGAAATCAGCGCACGCGCACCGCCTTGAAGTTACGTTAACTGTGTGAGTTGAAACATCTATATATGAGAGGCCAATAGCTAGATGTTACGTTGGAATAGCCTCTGTCATAGGACTGAGAGCGTCCTATGTGAGAGGCCATTACAAAATGTACTATATAAAAGGTACAATATATATAAGGTACTTTATATAAAAGGTCTAATAAACCTCTTTTCGGGATCAAGGGTAAAAATTGGGGCTTTGGGTGAGGTATATATAAAAGTTGCAATATATATAAGGTAATAGTGTTGGAAAGGCCTCTATTATAGGACAATTAGCGTCCTATATGAGAGGCCAATAGCTAGATGTTACGTTGGAATGGCCTCTGTCATAGGACTGAGAGCGTCCTATGTGAGAGGCCATTACAAAATGTACTACATAAAAGGTACAATATATATATAAGGTACTTTATATAAAAGGTCTAATAAACCTCTTTTCGGGATCAAGGGTAAAAATTGGGGCTTTGGGTGGGGTATATATAAAAGTTACAATATATATAAGGTAATAGTGTTGGAAAGGCCTCTATTATAGGACAATTAGCGTCCTATATGAGAGGCCAATAGCTAGATGTTACGTTGGAATGGCCTCTGTTATAGGACAACTAGCGTCCTGTACGAGAGGCCAATAGCTAGATGTTACGTTGGAATGGCCTCTATCATAGGACTGAGAGCGTCCTATGTGAGAGGCCATTACAAAATGTACTATATAAAAGGTACAATATATATAAGGTACTTTATATAAAAGGTCTAATATACCTCTTTTCGGGATCAAGGGTAAAAATTGGGGCTTTGGGTGGGGTATATATAAAAGTTACAATATATATAAGGTAATAGTGTTGGAAAGGCCTCTATTATAGGACAATTAGCGTCCTATATGAGAGGCCAATAGCTAGATGTTACGTTGGAATGGCCTCTGTCATAGGACTGAGAGCGTCCTATGTGAGAGGCCATTACAAAATGTACTATATAAAAGGTACAATATATATAAGGTACTTTATATAAAAGGTCGAATAAACCTCTTTTCGGGATCAAGGGTAAAAATTGGGGCTTTGGGTGGGGTATATATAATAGTTACAATATATATAAGGTTATAGTGTTGGAAAGGCCTCTATTATAGGACAATTAGCGTCCTATATGAGAGGCCAATAGCTAGATGTTACGTTGGAATGGCCTCTGTCATAGGACTGAGAGCGTCCTATGTGAGAGGCCATTACAAAATGTACTATATAAAAGGTACAATATATATATAAGGTACTTTATATAAAAGGTCTAATAAACCTCTTTTCGGGATCAAGGGTAAAAATTGGGGCTTTGGGTGGGGTATATATAAAAGTTACAATATATATAAGGTAATAGTGTTGGAAAGGCCTCTATTATAGGACAATTAGCGTCCTATATGAGAGGCCAATAGCTAGATGTTACGTTGGAATGGCCTCTGTTATAGGACAACTAGCGTCCTGTACGAGAGGCCAATAGCTAGATGTTACGTTGGAATGGCCTCTGTCATAGGACTGAGAGCGTCCTATGTGAGAGGCCATTACAAAATGTACTATATAAAAGGTACAATATATATAAGGTACTTTATATAAAAGGTCGAATAAACCTCTTTTCGGGATCAAGGGTAAAAATTGGGGCTTTGGGTGGGGTATATATAATAGTTACAATATATATAAGGTTATATTGTTGGAAAGGCCTCTATTATAGGACAATTAGCGTCCTATATGAGAGGCCAATAGCTAGATGTTACGTTGGAATGGCCTCTGTTATAGGACAACTAGCGTCCTGTACGAGAGGCCAATAGCTAGATGTTACGTTGGAATGGCCTCTGTCATAGGACTGAGAGCGTCCTATGTGAGAGGCCATTACAAAATGTACTATATAAAAGGTACAATATATATAAGGTACTTTATATAAAAGGTCTAATAAACCTCTTTTCGGGATCAAGGGTAAAAATTGGGGCTTTGGGTGGGGTATATATAAAAGTTACAATATATATAAGGTAATAGTGTTGGAAAGGCCTCTATTATAGGACAATTAGCGTCCTATATGAGAGGCCAATAGCTAGATGTTACGTTGGAATGGCCTCTGTCATAGGACTGAGAGCGTCCTATGTGAGAGGCCATTACAAAATGAACTATATAAAAGGTACTATATATATATAAGGTACTTTATATAAAAGGTCTAATAAACTTCTTTTCGGGATCAAGGGTAAAATTGAGGCTTTGGGTGGGGTATATATAAAAGTTACAATATATATAAGGTAATAGTGTTGGAAAGGCCTCTATTATAGGACAATTAGCGTCCTATATGAGAGGCCAATAGCTAGATGTTACGTTGGAATGGCCTCTGTCATAGGACTGAGAGCGTCCTATGTGAGAGGCCATTACAAAATGTACTATATAAAAGGTACAATATATATAAGGTACTTTATATAAAAGGTCTAATAAACCTCTTTTCGGGATCAAGGGTAAAAATTGGGGCTTTGGGTGAGGTATATATAAAAGTTGCAATATATATAAGGTAATAGTGTTGGAAAGGCCTCTATTATAGGACAATTAGCGTCCTATATGAGAGGCCAATAGCTAGATGTTACGTTGGAATGGCCTCTGTCATAGGACTGAGAGCGTCCTATGTGAGAGGCCATTACAAAATGTACTATATAAAAGGTACAATATATATATAAGGTACTTTATATAAAAGGTCTAATAAACCTCTTTTCGGGATCAAGGGTAAAAATTGGGGCTTTGGGTGGGGTATATATAAAAGTTACAATATATATAAGGTAATAGTGTTGGAAAGGCCTCTATTATAGGACAATTAGCGTCCTATATGAGAGGCCAATAGCTAGATGTTACGTTGGAATGGCCTCTGTTATAGGACAACTAGCGTCCTGTACGAGAGGCCAATAGCTAGATGTTACGTTGGAATGGCCTCTGTCATAGGACTGAGAGCGTCCTATGTGAGAGGCCATTACAAAATGTACTATATAAAAGGTACAATATATATAAGGTACTTTATATAAAAGGTCTAATATACCTCTTTTCGGGATCAAGGGTAAAAATTGGGGCTTTGGGTGGGGTATATATAAAAGTTACAATATATATAAGGTAATAGTGTTGGAAAGGCCTCTATTATAGGACAGTTAGCGTCCTATATGAGAGGCCAATAGCTAGATGTTACGTTGGAATGGCCTCTGTCATAGGACTGAGAGCGTCATATGTGAGAGGCCATTACAAAATGTACTATATAAAAGGTACAATATATATAAGGTACTTTATATAAAAGGTCGAATAAACCTCTTTTCGGGATCAAGGGTAAAAATTGGGGCTTTGGGTGGGGTATATATAATAGTTACAATATATATAAGGTTATAGTGTTGGAAAGGCCTCTATTATAGGACAATTAGCGTCCTATATGAGAGGCCAATAGCTAGATGTTACGTTGGAATGGCCTCTGTCATAGGACTGAGAGCGTCCTATGTGAGAGGCCATTACAAAATGTACTATATAAAAGGTACAATATATATATAAGGTACTTTATATAAAAGGTCTAATAAACCTCTTTTCGGGATCAAGGGTAAAAATTGGGGCTTTGGGTGGGGTATATATAAAAGTTACAATATATATAAGGTAATAGTGTTGGAAAGGCCTCTATTATAGGACAATTAGCGTCCTATATGAGAGGCCAATAGCTAGATGTTACGTTGGAATGGCCTCTGTTATAGGACAACTAGCGTCCTGTACGAGAGGCCAATAGCTAGATGTTACGTTGGAATGGCCTCTGTCATAGGACTGAGAGCGTCCTATGTGAGAGGCCATTACAAAATGTACTATATAAAAGGTACAATATATATAAGGTACTTTATATAAAAGGTCGAATAAACCTCTTTTCGGGATCAAGGGTAAAAATTGGGGCTTTGGGTGGGGTATATATAATAGTTACAATATATATAAGGTTATATTGTTGGAAAGGCCTCTATTATAGGACAATTAGCGTCCTATATGAGAGGCCAATAGCTAGATGTTACGTTGGAATGGCCTCTGTCATAGGACTGAGAGCGTCCTATGTGAGAGGCCATTACAAAATGTACTATATAAAAGGTACAATATATATATAAGGTACTTTATATAAAAGGTACTTTATATAAAAGGTCTAATAAACCTCTTTTCGGGATCAAGGGTAAAAATTGGGGCTTTGGGTGGGGTATATATAAAAGTTACAATATATATAAGGTAATAGTTTTGGAAAGGCCTCTATTATAGGACAATTAGCGTCCTATATGAGAGGCCAATAGCTAGATGTTACGTTGGAATGGCCTCTGTCATAGGACTGAGAGCGTCTTATGTAAGAGGCCATTACAAAATGTACTATATAAAAGGTACAATATATATAAGGTACTTTATATAAAAGGTCTAATAAACCTCTTTTCGGGATCAAGGGTAAAAATTGGGGCTTTGGGTGGGGTATATATAAAAGTTACAATATATATAAGGTAATAGTGTTGGAAAGGCCTCTATTATAGGACAATTAGCGTCCTATATGAGAGGCCAATAGCTAGATGTTACGTTGGAATGGCCTCTGTTATAGGACAACTAGCGCCATGGCTTCAAATAAACGTAAAAGCTCTGGCAGTAATTAATAAATAAAGTTTATTTTGAAAAATGTTTTACTTAAATAAACCCAATTATTCAGATCCTTTTTAAGCTAAATCTATCACGGAGTACTCGGAAACCCCCTTTATAAAGCTAGGTCTTAGTAATTATTCAAGTACTCGAAAACCTCTTTTTAAGCTAAGCCTAATTCTTCGAGTACTCGAAACCACATTTTAAGCTATGCCTAAAAGCTCGAAAGCTCGGTAAGATTTTAAAGCTCGGCTCGATACTCGAAAAGTGAAATTTTTAATACTCGAAGCTCGACTCGAAACCCAAAAATCAAGGCTCGCACATGCCTAGATTTCGGGAATTGGCTTAGGCCTATTTTACAGTATAACGCGTTTTATTAATTGCCTTTTTGAATTTATTGCTCGACTGAAGTTAAAGGCGCATTCATTTGGTAAATATTGTACTTTTTTTTTATAAAATTTTGCTCAAAAAATTCTTACATGGCTAAATAGCTTTCCCGCGCCGAGGCTTAGCCTCAAGGCGGTAAGGCCTATTTTTTCCATTTTAATTGACGGCTTTTAAAATTGATTATGCGCCTGAAAATACCGCTACATTTCATGGGCAGAAAAGCATGTAAATAAGGCTGCCTGCCCAAGAAATGTAGTGGTTGTGGCGCGCGCCAAAACGTCATTTCAAATTCGGTCAATTTTGTTTTGGGTAGGTGTTTAAAAAGGTGCCTGGCAGCGCTGTACTAAAACCGCCACTTTGGCGGTTTTGCAGTGCTGCCAGGCACCTTTTTTACACACTACTTCAACCCCGTGGCCTCTATCGTAAGAAAGATACTCATATTTATTTTAGGTCTCAAAGTACGTAGACTGAAAAAAGGGAGTATTCCAAGAATTTTCCCGGGATATCCTTCTTATCTCCAGCCTAAGATTCCAAAAAAGAGAAAACCGTTAGATCGCGGTTCAAATCCAATACCAAAGAAACAAGTAAAACCTTCTTTAGCCTCCTCAGAGCCAAGTTCTTCTGACATTCCACAAAATTTAAAAGACCCAAATTTAGATGCTGAGGAAGTTTCACAACTACAGAAACTCAAAATTACAATCCATAATCTGCAAACAAAAATATGGCGTCAAAATAAAAGGTTGCAAGACCAACAAGATCAGATTGACACCTTAAGAGAGAAAATTATAATATTTCAAAATAAGCCATACCAGAAACTATCAGACATAATAGAAGATGCTGAGCAGTCTGGGGAAGACGAAGTGGTAGTTTTATTAGATCTAATTAAAAATTAAAAAGCTAAGCGTCCTTCATGGAATACAACTACTGTGAGACTATGTGCTGTCTGGAATATTGGGTCTCCGAAAGGTTATAAAACACCTAGAAAACTGGGATTTATGAAACTACCTTCTAAGTCAACTTTACAAAGATATGTTGGTAAAATTGATGGTCAAACTGGTTTTACTAAAGCGATAAAAGAGAGGCTAGTATCTGAAGCAAGCAAGTTAGACCTACACGAGCTCTTTGTATCGCTAATTATAGATGAAATGGCAATAAAGTCTCAAATTATCTATGATAAAAAATTGGATCAAATATTCGGATTAAAAGACACTAAAAAACACATAGAAGACCAATTTACTTTTGAAAACTCTGATGAATTTCAAACTGAGCAGCAAAAAGAACCTGTTGTCGCAAATCAGCTCTTGCTTTTTTTAATAAATGGTTTAGCAACATCTTTCTCTATTCCAGCAGCATTTTTCTTTTCGAAGCAACTAACCGGGCATGACCTGTATTTGTTAACTCTTTCTGTGATTAGAGAAGTAGAAAATTGTGGCTTTTATATTATTAGAATTGTCACAGACAATCACAAGTCAAATGTAGCTATGATGAGAAAGCTCGGAGGATCAAGAGATCTAAAACTAGAAATTCATCACCCATTGGACAATCAACGCACATTATTCCTTAGCTTTGATCCCAGCCACAGTATTAGGACCTGCAGAAACAAATTAATGGACACAAAATCAGAAGAAGGATCAAAAGAAATTTCAGGGAAATATGTCAACCAACTTTATGAAATGCAGAACCACGAGAACATCAAAGCCGCGAGGAATTTGACCAGGAAATGTGTAGAGCCAACAAATTTCGAGAAAATGAATGTCTAAAGAGCTATTGTCATTTTTTCACCAGAAGTCATTGCAGCTCTAAAATACTTAGAAAAATACAGTTTCAGTCACCCTAAAGCAGCACATTTCAAAACCGCAGGACCTACCATCGAGTACATGGAAATAATTCAAAAATGGTTTGATATACACAACGTTTGTAATAGGCATCACGGCATTGAATCTAGGAACCCCAACAAAAATCATTTTTGCTCCCTGAATGATTAAAGACTTTCATGGCTTCAGACAACCTGTAACAGTTTGACTCAACCTAATCGTATCCAATTGAGGATGCAACACGATTAGGCTAAACTGTAACAATTTGGGATTTCCGGCCAGGCAAAGTTTTATATGTAAAATAATGATACGAATTGAATACGAGAAAGAAAGGTCTTTACTTGACACTGAATATATACATTTCATAAACAAAAGGAGACACTTTTAAAATACGATAACCCTCCTCGGGCGGCCATGGCTATTGTTCTATTTATTTAGAATATCAAAATCAGAATTATCGAAGCTCGGATGGCTAAAAGAAAAAGGAACCTGTCAGCTTGACAGCTCCGGAATCAGACCAGCCAGGACGCGGAGCTTCGTACGCAGCGCCTTTTTGTTGGCCACGAAGCGCCGCGGATCGTCCTGGCGGTCAAAAATCTGAACTAGGGATTTTAAAGAATACAAAAATATAGCCGACCAGGTCGCCATCTGGTGACCTGATCGGTTACATCCGCCCATCTTTTAAAAATTAAGACTATGCAAAGGGGGAAGCCAAGGAGGGTTATGAACAATCTAGGTTTATACACTGAAAGAATAATAGACAAAAAAGAGATAAATGAAAACAGATTTTCTTATGAAATGTTGGACGCCCGACGTTGACGTTTGGGGCAGTTCTTCACCAGATGTCCCAGCTTCCAACAACGTCGACAGCGACATTTCGACAAATCCTTTGGTGTTGCGCCAGGTGTGGTATCGGGTGTGGAGATTGGTTGTGGGTCGGTGAACTCCTCACGGCCACTTTCGGAGAGTGGTGCAATGAAAGAGCTGGCCATAGAGGTCGAGGGCCTGCTGGCCTCGCCGTTGCCGATGTCGTTGGAGGATTTAATATTGTGAGTGTGACTAGGAGCTGGCACTTGCAACAAATAACTGCGCAGAGATTCGTCGTTGTCCGATGAATCGAAGGAACTATTGAGGAGGCCAGATGCGACCAAGGAGCTACACATTTCCATCAAGTCGGAGTCGTCTTCCGCGAGGGTCAGGATGTCGGTCGCGGGAGATTGGCTTGGCGTGCTCCTTGCTTCCTTCATTGCTTTGGCTTCGGGCTCTGCGTTTTTCGAAGGGTACAGCCGCTTAACGGAGAATTTTAGCGATTCGACGACTGAAGGACGGGTGGAGATTTTTGGCACACGGGAGGGCTGCGGAAGTGGTTGGTCACGACCTACGGCAGAATACACTGACACCATATTGGTTGCAGTACTGCGCGGAGGTGATGACGGGGGGGGGGGTGGAGATGCTTGGGACGTGCCGTCTGATCTCGTCCTCCTCAAGTGATGCGGACACGTCTTTGATATTGATTAAACCGAGGTGGTTCGGGATCCACTGGACCGTCGGCTGGTGATGGGCATCCGATGCCAGGGTGTTATATCGTCATAAGCCGCCGTTGACTTCAATGCAGGCGCTACATGGACAGAATTGTAAGCGTAGGAGGCGTAGGGTGGGAGGTCCAATTAATAATAGTTCGTTGACATCGTGTATAACGATTATGTTTCGCATTTCTAAACGAATTTCGTGAAATTCGACGACCAATGGGGATATGACGCCCAACACTAGATGGTTCGGTACGTCGGGACTCCTAGCGAAGAGCAATTCCAACTCTTCTTCGGTGGCGTCGGTGAACGGGTATGTGAACCCCAATGGGATTGCCAGCGATGCCTTTTTGGAATATTTAAATCAAGTTATATGTGTTCACCAGCAACAAATATTAACTAATGAAACTTACCAAGCAATTAAATTGACAACCGAGTCTACAGTAGCCTGCACAAAATATTTACTGAAACATGGATTTGAATTTGTGTTGACTCGGAAACTAACAAGTGACCCTGTAGAGATGTTTTTTAGTATTTTAAGACAAATGTCAGGAGCCAACGACATGCTTTATGCTTGGGCAGTCGTTTTCTCCAAGCATTCTTAAAAAGGGAACCATTATGTCATCAGTGATTTCTTCAAATGTAGCAGCTGATAGTTTTTGTGCAATTGAAGCCTACAGAGATAACTGCGTGGATTCGAGAATTGACCAAAGACCACTTGAAAATTCTAATAGGCAGATTTCTGAAGATTGCCTAAAAATTTTAGACACCCTTTTAGTGTACCCCGAAAACCAACGCTCTACCTTGAAATTAGCTAGTTTAGCTTACATAGCTGGATACATTTTGAAAGAACTGGAGAAGAAGGATTTATGTAGCTCTTACATAGGTAACATTTCACAACCATGTGGTAGCTCTCCTCTTCTTAACTTAATCAAGGATGTAGACAGAGGAAACCTTCGATATCCCAGTCATCAATTTGTGTTGGTCATATCGACAATTGTTACTTTTGTAGAACATGCGTTTCCATTCATAAAACATTCTCAAGGTATGTACTCTGAAATCGAGTCGCATGTATTACCCAAACTAGAGATATGCCCTGTATTAACTTCCCTTCACGAAAACCATGCCAAAACCATTGCCAAAATAATCTGTAAAAAATTAATTCCTTCCATATTAGATAACATCACACGTACAGTTTCAGCAAGATTTGAATAAGTTAAGGAAGTTAAATACAAACCTCTTTCAAGAAAAATTCATAAATTTAATTTATTTTATATTTATAATTCAATTTGTTATTTTCAGTATTATTTATTTCGAGAAACATGTGGCTTAAAATGATTTATGTTACCATGATGTTACTGTGCAATAAACTTTGAGAGCATCATCTTCGGACTACACATGACTATTGGTTTTACTTTTTAAAATTATAAATATAATAAAAAAATTACAGGAATATAAAAACTTTTTCAACGACATGTAAAAATTAACATTTACTTTGTTTTAATAAAATATAATTAAAAACGTGTTTTTAAATCTTGTTTTGGTGGTTTCGACACCAGTTTTTATATAGACGCCAATGTAAAAAATGTGTATGAGTGCAGCAAAAAATTTCCCTAGCGGGAAAATCCTTGCTCACTTAAAATACGCGAATGATATGGCCGCTATAGCGCGAACAGCGCGTGATCGGTCGAAGTTGACCGTGATCAGACCAAAGAATATAAAGTTATGACTTATGAGTTTGGTTTGTGTAAAAGCATAGACAGTATCCGATCTCACAGGATATTGCTTTAAGTCTCTGATGTTCCGGACGGTACAATTGTACTTATTAGTACGTTTTGAAATTTGAAGTACGAAAATACGTTTTGGATTTTTTTCAACGCATTTAGTACGTTTTTATTTTTTTCAACGCAAAAATACAATTATTACCTTGTGAAAATTTTCGTATATAAATATTGCAATATGATTCTCGCGCTAAGTGCAAAAAGTAGTCAACCATTGAAATGCCCCAATTTTTTTATTTTCACTCTTTCAAAGTTGTAGGTAGTTTAAAGGGACTTTCAAGAGAGGCTTAAGGCCTTTTCACACGAGCCAACTTTTTGGTCCAATTAGATGAGTCAACTAGTTGGTTCGTGTGAATAAAAGTTCGATGAGTTGATCCACCAAAAAAGTACGCGAGAAAAAAATGGATCACTGATCCATTTTTGCTGATTCAGCATTTTGATTTGAAAAGTTGGCTCGTGTGAAAAGGTCTCAAGTCGATTTTAAATACGTCATACAGTTGTAACTTTGGCTTCACAAGTCACAACGAACGGCGACCGAATGACGTATTTCAAATTTACGAGCGTGGTAGCTTGAAAGTCCCTTTAAGTGGTACCGCACCCCTTACAAACTTTCCGAGAACGGGACAAAAGTGAGCTGCGTGTGGATCCGGGGCTTTACACCTGAAATATTGGCAGACTGCCAGTGGAAGTGGCCAGTGGGTTGCTCAAAGCTTATCAGACGGCAGTCAGTTAATATCCGGTAGGGGAAAACGGCCCTAACCGGGGAATAAAAGATCTTACAAAAGAATGTGTTATCTCTTATTGAAATTTCCAAGAATCCCCAATTTCCCTGACTCTTCTGCCTTTTTCTGTTTATTGTTAAGCTCTTTTAACCCTCCCCCACTGTGACGGGGTCTCGGGCTCCGTGCAAATGTAAAACAACCCTATATAAGTAGCTAATAGCTATCCATGGGCCAAATAATGATAAATCCAGGACATGACTCTGGTACCTTCTCACGTACTAAATCGGTCGTCCACCAAAAGTAACAGGCGGCCATTTTAGTAGGTGGGGAAAAGGAGCAAATAAAAAAAAAATCGGGAGCAAAATCAAGCAGAAATTTCCGGTTTCCCGAACGCCATCTAGTGTTGCTTAATTCGGAATTCGGAAATAAGTGGCGGTTGTTATTCAAAAATCCTGCCATATTGGCCTCTCAGTTTTAGATTAATTTTAACCATTCTAGGAAAGTATTATATAATTATATATATTATACTAATTATGAACTTAGTACGTATAAAAATAAGTACTTACATTTATAACCACACTATATATGATAACTGTGAATAAATATTCCGGGATATTTACTACGACGACCACGTGTATTATTTTTGAAAACTGCCCCTAAAAAAATGCCCCCAAAATGGCGTAGGTCCGCGATCGCGCGCTTTTCCCAATAGGGGGCAATAGTGGTCGGGTGTTAGCGCTATTGGACGGGTTTTTCGCATAGAGTCATGTCCTGGATTTATCATTATTTGGCCCATGAGCTATCTTTGTCACTTCAGTTGACTTAGTTACTCTTTTCTTTCTCATACCAGTCGAACTGAGTCCATTGAATTTCGAAGAGATTAAGAGTTAAGAGTTGAATAAGTTCTTTAATTTTATTTAATTCAAAATTTTTTTGTTGAATCGTAAAATGTTACGTCTTTAATTTCGCTGTTATGCGTAGATTTGTTAGTAAAACTAACAAGTTTAATTAGTTATGGATCGGTTTTTAATAAGACGACCTCATCCTAAAACCGACTACGAAGTTCCCGTTTCCAGTGGAAACAAAAGAAAAGTTGGTAATGGCGGACCAGATTCAGATTCACCAGATGTTTTTGGAAACAAAGAATCAAAGCGAAAACCTAAAGCCGACGATGAGGTTCCAGTGCCAGAGGGTAGTTGCAGCGAAAATGTAAGCAGGAAGAAAGCTGTCGCTGATGATAATGAACCACAATTTCCACAAGCATCCAGAAACGATGGCAACCTCTTTACAAACTTAGCCATCGAACCCGAAGACAATTTCCAAGATGAAATTGTGCCAGGACCAGATGATTCCGACTCAAGTACGAAAAACCAAGAAAATCTACAAAGAAAACTACGTCGAAGTCATTTCACTTTCAGAGCAGCCTGGATTAAAGACAACGAAGAATGGTTAAAAGAAAAAACAATTGCGCTTACTGTGTACCGTGTAATTCACAGTTTAAAGGTAATATAACTCATATAAATAGGCACAAACAAACAACTTTACATAAAAAAAAAAGTTAACTTCGCTCGTCGCACCCAAAAAGGAATAGCAGATGCGTTTTGTAAACAAAGTAGACAAAGCCACTTAGATGGGCAAATCAGATCGGCTGAGTTAAAATTGACAGGATTTTTGGCCGAGCATAACCTTCCAATGAAGGTTATGGAACATTTGCCCCAACTTTTAAAAAGCGCATTTCCCGATTCAGAAATTGCCCAAGGAGTTAAATGCGGGAGAAAAAAAATAACCAAACTAATTGGAATTATAGGAGATGAAACCCTAGAGATTTTAAAGATAAAATTACAAAAAGTACATTATTCTGTAATTCTAGACGAGACAACCGAAATTAGCTCCATTAAATGTATGGCAATTATAATAAGATATTTTGAAAATGAAATCGGAAAGGTTCAAGACAGATTTGTGGGAATGGTGGAAGTGCCAAATGCGGATGCTGAAACTCTGGTTGACAAATTGCTAGAGTATTTGGAAAGGTTGGAAATTCCACTAGAAAATTTGATAGGGTATGCCGCCGATAATGCGGCAGTTATGATGGGAAACGTGGGTGGAGTTAAAGCCCTTTTAAAAAAGCGGTACCCAAATTTATTTGTATTAGGATGCGTGAGCCATTCGTTCAATACCTGTTCGTCATACACATGCTTGAAACTCCCTAAAACTATTGAGGGTTTATGTCGAGACGTGAGAGATAAGTGGGTCTGTATGCCGACAGGGGCACCTGCGGGCGGGGGAAACGGGGGTGAAACGGGCCCCTGTAGGGGTAAGCATTCCCCCCCCATTTTGCGTACATTTTCGGCAGGTCAAAAGGTTAGCTGATTTACGAGGTCAATAGGTTAGATGATTTACGATGTTATACCACCTCATAAAACCTAGTTGGTAACCCCCCCCCCCCCCCATTGTATGTCAATAGATGATATCCCTATTCGGCGGGCGGTGTGGACTGACACGATGTTATGCAAACAGCTATAAACCGTTTAAATAGGCCCGTCAAAACCGGTGAATGTCTGGCCCCTGTCTTTCGAGTTGGTAATAAATAGTTCAAAGGGTTTCCGCCGACAAACACTTTCAAACACTTTCGGCCCCCTAAGGATTGTAAAAGGGTACTGTAAAATAGCGGGTGGTCATCGGTAAAAGTGTTTTGGAAAAAAAGAGCAGAGTGTCCCACTTTCAAACACTTTCGGGTACCTAAGGGTTGTAAAAGGGTAGCGTAAAATAGCGGGTGGTCATCGGTAAAATCGCTGTCTTACGGCCCTAAGGGGTAAAGGGTAGCTTGCCCGTAAAATAGCCACAGCGGGCGTCGTCGCTAAAAGTGTTGGGTAAAAAAAAAAGCCGAGTGTATACAAATTATAGGGTTTTATTATTGCTCCCAATCGCTAGAAATTGGCTTTTTTTTCCCATTCACTATAAATCGCAGCAGTTTGCCAGAATTAGTTTTATCTCTCCGAAATAATTAATGTACCCAAAATTGGACCGCCAGTTTATTATTCTTTTTAGGGGGATCTCTATGTGCGTTTAACATTACAATAAAGCTAAAGGGTCCAGTTTGGGGTACATTTGGTCCGAAATGGGGTACAAAGGGGCGAAAATGGTGACTTTGGTCGTTTTTAGGGTACATTTGGTCCATTTGGGTCTATTTTTGGGTACATCCGAATTGCAGTTGGAAAAACGAAGAGCCGTAATTTGTTCCACCCATCCCTAAACTCCTTAAATTTATTGCTATAATTTATTTATCGCTGGCGAACCCTAGAATATAATTAATAAGGACAAGTTATTTAAATTTAATTTAGAACTTTTGTTTACATGATTACGACTAATCCGATATGATATATAATCCGTTGAAATCGTAATTTATCTATATAATTGTAATTAATTCGACATTTTAAAGGGTTGAAACGAACTACCTTCTGCAACTTGTATAAATAATTTAATTAAAAGTTCTAACTCACGTATTTGTAGTGTCTAGCCGCAGTATCGTCTGACATACGAGGGACAGCGACTTCCCACCCCCCCCACACCCCACAGTCGCATTCGAATCTTCTTTAACTAAGAACTCTCTGCATAATTAATTTTTATAAAGTAAAAAATTAATCTTATTAATAGTTAATTAATAAGATATATAAATAATTATGCTTTATATGCTTTACGTAATGTGTTTACTTCTATATTAAGCTATTTTAAATACCATTATTGGCTCAAGTACATACCATAAATATAATATAGCAAATTTGAGGGTGTGTATTGACAATATAAATACCAAAACAGTAAAAAAAATAACCTTGTTTAGCGTTTTACGATTAGAAATTTATTATCAATGATCGTTATATAGTGATATACCATTTCTTATCTTGATAAGTTTACAGATAGAGGTAACCATTATTACGTTACAATACGGTTTTTGTTATGGAACCAATGACAATAAGCTTTAAAATTTGCTTTCTTTGAAAAAAAAGTCTTATTTCCAAGAACTATCTTATCGTGTGTAGATGCTCTAGAATTTTTAAAGAGGAAATGGCTGTGCGATATAATATTATTTTGGCGTATTTCAATAGGTTTTTCTATAAAATGTTCAACGGCCGGTCTCCGTCACGCAACGCCAACTTCACTAATAAAAGTTGGCAGTACTTTTTTATTTCCTCTTGGCCATCGAAATCTCTTAGGTATCTAGAATGCTGCCGCCTACGGCCGAGCTTGTCGCCAGTTCGTTTTGAACCTTCAGCCAATGAGAGGCCGTAGAGTGGTTCCACCAAGGAGGATAATAATTCTCCTTGGTAAATATAATAAAATATAAACTTACTTTTTTTTTCTCTTTGACGGTACAAAGGGATACAATATTTCCATCAACGCGACTTCCCACCCCACCACACCCCACAGTCGCATTCGAATCTTCTTTAACTAAGAACTCTCTGCATAATTAATTTTTATAAAGTAAAAAAATAACCTTATTAATAGTTAATTAATAAGCTATATAAATATTTATGCTTTATATGCTTTACGTAATGTGTTTACTTCTATATTAAGCTATTTTAAATACCATTATTGTCTCAAGTACATACCATAAATATAATATAGCAAATTTGAGTGTGTGTATTGACAATATAAATACCAAAACAGTAAAAAAAATAACCTTGTTTAGCGTTTTACGATTAGAAATTTATTATCAATGATCGTTATATAGTGATATACCATTTCTTATCTTGATAAGTTTACAGATAGATGTAACCATTATTACGTTACAATGCGGTTTTTGTTATGGAACCAATGACAATAAGCTTTAAAATTTGCTTATCTTTGAAAAAAGTCTCTTATTTCCAAGAACTTGTATAATTATCTAGAATGTACTAGAGCTATTAGATATTTTGGATGAAAGGCGAGCTAAAATTTATGCTTGTTTACTTAATTATTTCATTTAACCTCATTTTGGGTATGATCACTGTAGTACAAACATTGATCATAATCGATATCCTTAAACAATCATCAAATTGATAATATTATATTTTTAATGATTAATTAATCGCTTGTTTTATTTTTTTATTACCTTAAGACATTTTCTCGTTATTTAATAAATTAATTGTACATTATTTATCGTTATTTAGTTTTTCGTTGAGCAAAGTTTTTTGTCTATGATTATTTGATAAAAAACGTCTCTTATTCACAAGAACTTGTATATTTATCGAGAATGTACTAGCGCTATTAGATATTTTGGAGGAAAGGCGATCTAAAATTTATGTTTATTTACTTAATTATTCCATTTCACTCTAGCCTTAACCAACCAGTGTTTATTCTTTATATTTAAATAAAGCATATGATGTTTTTTATATTGACAACATGCAGATTAAACAGAAGCGAAGATATAAGAAAAGGTTTTTAGCGTATTATCCATTTCAGAAGACCAACGTCAGTGAATGAATTGGGCTAAATTTGGAATGATGTAATGAATAAGGGAATTATACATAACATAAAACTGAATTGTTGGAAGATACAGGGGTATATCAAATGAAGGTGCTGAATAAGTAAACGTTATCTGAAACACTTAACTTGGAAGAAAATCAAAATAGGGCTGATATTATTTCTACCCTCAGAACCCACATTTTATACTTTATATACGGAGATCCCCTAAAAATCGAGAACAGTTTATGAATAGACTCAGTTCGAGTAAAACGTATGTGTTTGTCTTCTTCGAATATAATCCAAATGGGTCGAAACAAATTTATTCAGTGTCCAAGTTGCGAGAAACGAATACGTGGCTATAGATTAAGAACCCATAAATGTAAACGTACATCGTGTACAACATGCAATAAATCGTTTAAATCACAACTGAGTCGGCATATTAGACGGTGCAGTCTAAGCCCTCACAAAGTAAACTTAGGTAAAGTAGAAGCGGAAATTGATAAACAACGAGTCCGCGCAGAAGCCGTTGCTCGATCGGGACTACCATCGCATCTTTTTGGAAATTTGACAAGTGCTTGGGTGGAACAAATGAAAACCCCTAAACGAATAAACAAAGATATAGAACTAAGACCATGGCAGAAAAGTTTATTGGAACATTTAATTCTCTCAGACAGAAAAATAATATTTGTAATAGGAAAAGATGGAAATGAAGGAAAATCGTGGATGTTAAATTACTTGAAATCCCGTAAGCCCGACTTTGTACATTGTCAGCAAGTGACAGTTTCGGGGAGTGAAATGCTTTTTCAATTGAAAAAAGTTTGCTCTGGTGTGAACCACTTTTTCTTTAACACCTTGAGAAGTATAAAAATATGCGACGAACACTTGGCAGTATTTGAAAGTTTAAAAGATGGTGAAATTGTTAGTACGAAATATAATTGTGTGAGTATAAATATTAGTACTCCAAATGTAGTTTGTGTTTTTGGAAATTATATGCCTGAATCTTACGGTTTAAGTTCTGATAGAATTGTACGATTTTATATAAAAAATAATTATTTATGTGAATCTTAATTATGAAATATGTATAGTAGAAATGTTAATATAAAATTTGCGTAATTGAGGACGTGTGAATATAAAAATAGTAAACTTAAGGTTGTTTGCGTTTAATTCCCGATTTTTTTGGTATATGTTCATATTATAGCCGTCCTCAGGTTATCTATATAAAAACAAATGGTTGTATAAAAAAATGAAAAGAAAGAATAATAAAATTGTTGATTTAAAACAGAAAAGGTATGTCTGTCAAATGTTTGAGTTTTCTTAAATTTATTTCATATACATTTCTACATGTTTTTATTTCACTGTAATAAAGTCTCTAACACTTATGAATAGATAATTGTATAATTGATTTACAAGTTATTAGAGTTAGAAATTTAGTCTTAGCAATTGTTTTTTCACGCTTTATTTAAGTCAAGCAATAACATTTTTAAAAATGAAAGCTGTTAAACGAAATAAAATAAGCATTTCTGAACTTTTTATATTAATTATGTTTTATTATTTATAACGATATGGATTTCAATACATTTGAAGAAGCGAGTAAACTCAGCTTATCAGACTTGGGCAAAGTGGTTTTTAAGTGATGGTGGTAAATAATAAAATATACTTCAGCTTTTGAATAAGATTTTTTTTCTATCCAACCGATATCCTTTATATAAAAGCTGAAGCAATTTATCCATTCAATTCAACAAGCATTAAAAAACCGGGTTCAAGTCAGAATAGCTGTGCAAAGTACTAATAACGTAGAAAATGTTTTTGGGGTTCAATTGACCTGATGAAAAATTTTCATATGGTAAAGTTACTGGACTGATGGAAGCTTCAGTGTTTTCAGAGCGAAGTCTTAATTGCATATTCTAAGTTTTTTTAAAAACAAGTTTATTTCTAAAAATGAAAAGGACATGTTTTATCGGGGGCAAACTTTTTCCGTGTGAATGGAGAAATGATAATTAAAGAGTTAGCTATTTACGATACGGAAACGGAGAAGCATAACGTCTGGACCTTTAAACCACCATATCCATATTCAGGTCTTACGGAAGACGATAAATGGCATTGTAAATGGTTGTATTGGAACATTTGCGATCTCCGTTGGGACGACGGACAGGAAGACTACAACAGCCTAGGAGCCATCGCAAACTATATAAAAGAACAAGGGTTCTAGTTTTTTTTTGGAAAGGTTTAGTAAAGGCCAAAGTTTTATCGGATTTCATAGGAGTTAACGTCAAGAACGTCGAGGATTTAGACTCTCCTAAATTATCTACCATTCTTTGTATAAATGCTCCTAAACATTGTCATTTTCACCGTGACCCTAATAATTGCGCCGTTGTGAAATCTCACAAAATCGCTGAGTGGTACAGCAAAATCGTATGTAAGAAAATATAATTCGTTTTAATACTATTTTTGTTACTTTTTCATCACATTGGTTTTACGTTATTTCCGTTTTCTAAAATTACGTTTCTTAAATAGCGTAACGTATTGAAGTTGAATAAAGAGTTTTTAATTTAATTTTAATTTTAGTGTTTTTATAATATCTTTATGACTATATTTGTATTGTTTAACTTCTTTCATTTTTAAAAATGTAATTGCTTGACTTAAATAAAGCGTGAAAATTATTAGTTTCGAAATGATATTTACAAATCTTATCCACTCTAAAGTCCATCGCGAATCCATCGAAATTTAAAAAAATAAATCTACGCAATGTTTAAACCATGACGATGGTCCCTTTAACTTATACACGTTTTCTCCACTTTTTAAACGTGTTTATGGTCCTCACCCTCTCACACACACACAACAAACCAATTCCTCCTCTCGCAGAATCCACCCATTCCGACAATAGTAGCCTCGAGCGCGAACGAAGATATCGAGCCCGTTGTTCATATAACACTTTGACGGGGTCGACTCACCTTCGAGAAAAAACGCGCGCGGCTAAAGAACAGTAACCTCCACTATATGTATGCATAAATATTGTTTCGTCCCAAAGTTTTACCTTTGTACTGTCAGACTTGTAAAAATCCCTGAAGAAGGAGGAACAGTTCCTCCGAAACGTTGGATTTTTTAAATAAATATATTGTGAATTTTAAAACCGGTTAGAGTCTCTTTTAATTAAGTATTTTTAAATATTTGAATATCTGAATTGTATTTTGTTGCGTTAAAAGTAGAGTTTAGATGTATATTCGTTTTAAGAAATACTCGTGATATAGGTTCAAGTGCCAAGCATATTTAAGTACTACAATGATATTAAAATAAAGTTTAAAAATATTTCCATTCTACGTTACTTTAACAACGAATATTCTATGACGTCAAAACACTCAAATCCATGTTTCAAATTCAAATTAACCGCGCAAAACACTTAAATCTATGTTTTCATTTGATTTTTAAATTAACCGCGACGCGCCCCCCAGATCGCGCACGCGCGCAAGACGGCGAGGTGGGGAGGGCTTCGTATATCAACATATTGTGTTCAGGTCAACTTGTTCACTATGCTATATTGTTTTACTAGTCACTATATATATAATGTCTGAGTTTTACGCGCACTGTGATTTTCGCAACTTACCATTAATATATTAGCATCTCTGTATAATGTATATAAACTATGTATAATATTTTATTTCACAAGGCGTCGGTTAACGCAATGCAGTTACATTAACATATCTGCAAAATATCGCGCTAATCATTCACTCAATCAGCTAAAGCACATATCGTGATGCCTACATGTAAGTCGTTCCGGCTTCGAAGGTATGTCTCTTAAATAAATAACTAAATAAATAAATAAATCTAACCGTCATATAAACATAGGTAACTACACATATTGCACTTTCATTACTTGAAACTTCAGATTAGCTAGATTGTATCGCTAATTAATCCACTGAATATTTTAGTATCCCGTTTTTGTGAATAATTCCAAACCGAGTTAGTTTTGTTTGAAGTTACGAGCAGACCTGTTTCAATAAAGTATTAAAACGGAATTTATTTTTCCTGTGTGACAGAGAAAAGATTCGTTCATACCAAAAAAAGGTAACGTTGTCCATCGCAAGTTAATGCGAACTTGTCGTATTGTCGAAAACGTATACCGTTAAATTGTTAAAGCTCTTAAAGGCTGGTATCCACTAGGGCAAAAAAGGACATAACGGCGACAGTCGACGCAAATACTTCCCCCCGAGCTCATCGGTTTCCCCTTTCGATAATAACTCGTGGAGGTTTAAGATAATAATATGTAATGACTAAAGTAGCTAAACGCTACTAGTATGTTATGACTAACGTAGTTTAATGATAATAGTAAGTAATGACTAAACGCAAAATTGAACCATGGTTAATTTAAACTAGAAAATAGTAATTAATATACTATAGAGACAGATACTTCATGGTTTAAAATAAACTTGTAAAAAATAATATTGGGGAAGCTTTTCGAGCCCACTCGCTCGTTTTCAACCCAGATAGAAATGGCGAAAAAATCCAAATACAAACGCGTAAAAAGTCATAACCTGGGCGACGCGCGTAATCGGATAATACATAAATATAAATTACTTGATCAAAACGTTTTACGAATAATTTTGAGAGCTTTATCTATTGAATAAAAGTTAATCATCCCCGACCTCAATGGTGGTATCGCCTTAGATAGAAGACCCGATATGTTCGCGAATTCTGACAACGACCATAATTTCAAACTATGTTTTTTATATTTTTTATTTCTTTCTTTTATTTTGGTTAATTATATATAATTAAAATTGAAGCTGAAACAAATTTAAAAATGACTTTGGTTTCCCATAAGACACGCTGAACACATATCAGTCGAATATAGCTATCTCAACAAGCTTATAACAAACGTTACCATTTTCAACTGTTAAAATTGTTAAAATAACATAAAATCTGAAGTTTCTATACAGATGTTTCAACTCCCACAGTTAGCGTAACTTATATATTTATTATTTTATTTAATCATTTATTTATAATAGAATAGAATAGAATGGTAAAAGTCATAACCTGGGCGGCGCGCGTGCGCGGATTTCCCGGGGGGACGCGGTCTGTGGCTCGGATTTCCCCTGGGGGGACGCGTTCTGGGGCGCGTCGCGGTTAATTTAAAAATCAAATGAAACATAGATTTAAGTGTTTTGCGCGGTTAATTTGAATTTGAAACATGGATTTGAGTGTTTTGACGTCATAGAATATTCGTTGTTAAAGTAACGTAGAATGGAAATATTTTTAAACTTTATTTTAATATCATTGTAGTACTTAAATATGCTTGGCACTTGAACCTATATCACGAGTATTTCTTAAAACGAATATACATCTAAACTCTACTTTTAACGCAACAAAATACAATTCAGATATTCAAATATTTAAAAATACTTAATTAAAAGAGACTCTAACCGCTTTTAAAATTCACAATATATTTATTTAAAAAATCCAACGTTTCGGAGGAACTGTTCCTCTTCTTCAGGGATTTTTACAAGTCTGACAGTACAATGGTAAAACTTTGGGACGAAACAATATTTATGCATACATATAGTGGAGGTTACTGTTCTTTAGCCGCGCGCGTTTTTTCTCGAAGGTGAGTCGACCCCGTCGAAGTGTTATATGAACAACGGGCTCGATATCTTCGTTCGCGCTCGAGGCTACTATTGTCGGAATGGGTGGATTCTGCGAGAGGAGGAATTGGTTTGTTGTGTGTGTGTGAGAGGGTGAGGACCATAAACACGTTTAAAAAGTGGAGAAAACGTGTATAAGTTAAAGGGACCATCGCCATAGTTTAAACATTGCGTAGATTTATTTTTTTAAATTTCGATGGATTCGCGATGGACTTTAGAGTGGCTAAGATTTGTAAATATCATTTCGAAACTAATAATTTTCACGCTTTATTTAAGTCAAGCAATTACATTTTTAAAAATGAAAGAAGTTAAACAATACAAATATAGTCATAAAGATATTATAAAAACACTAAAATTAAAATTAAATTAAAAACTCTTTATTCAACTTTAATACGTTACGCTATTTAAGAAACGTAATTTTAAAAACGGAAATAACGTAAAACCAATATAATCAAATACTGCCAAGTGTTCGTCGCATATTTTTATACTTCTCAAGGTGTTAAAGAAAAAGTGGTTCACACCAGAGCAAACTTTTTTCAATTGAAAAAGCATTTCACTCCCCGAAACTGTCACTTGCTGACAATGTACAAAGTCGGGCTTACGGGATTTCAAGTAATTTAACATCCACGATTTTCCTTCATTTCCATCTTTTCCTATTACAAATATTATTTTTCTGTCTGAGAGAATTAAATGTTCCAATAAACTTTTCTGCCATGGTCTTAGTTCTATATCTTTGTTTATTCGTTTAGGGGTTTTCATTTGTTCCACCCAAGCACTTGTCAAATTTCCAAAAAGATGCGACGGTAGTCCCGATCGAGCAACGGCTTCTGCGCGGACTCGTTGTTTATCAATTTCCGCTTCTACTTTACCTAAGTTTACTTTGTGAGGGCTTAGACTGCACCGTCTAATATGCCGACTCAGTTGTGATTTAAACGATTTATTGCATGTTGTACACGATGTAAGTTTACATTTATGGGTTCTTAATCTATAGCCACGTATTCGTTTCTAGCAACTTGGACACTGAATATATTTGTTTCGACCCATTTGGATTATATTCGAAGAAGACAAACACATACGTTTTACTCGAACTGAGTCTATTCATAAACTGTTCTCGATTTTTAGGGGATCTCCGTATATAAAGTATAAAATGTGGGTTCTGAGGGTAGAAATAATATCAGCCCTATTTCGATTTTCTTCCAAGTTAAGTGTTTCAGATAACGTTTACTTGTTCAGCACCTTCATTTGATATACCCCTGTATCTTCCAACAATTCAGTTTTATGTTATGTATAATTCCCTTATTCATTACATCATTCCAAATTTAGCCCAATTCATTCACTGACGTTGGTCTTCTGAAATGGATAATCCGCTAAAAACCTTTTCTTATATCTTCGCTTCTGTTTAATCTGAATGTTGTCAGTATAAAAAACATCATATGCTTTATTTAAATATAAAGAATAAACACTGGTTGGTTAAGGCTAGAGTGAAATGGAATAATTAAGTAAATAAACATAAATTTTAGATCGCCTTTCCTCCAAAATATCTAATAGCGCTAGTACATTCTCGATAAATATACAAGTTCTTGTGAATAAGAGACGTTTTTTATCAAATAATCATAGACAAAAAACTTTGCTCAACGAAAAACTAAATAACGATAAATAATGTACAATTAATTTATTAAATAACGAGAAAATGTCTTAAGGTAATAAAAAAATAAAACAAGCGATTAATTAATCATTAAAAATATAATATTATCAATTTGATGATTGTTTAAGGATATCGATTATGATCAATGTTTGTACTACAGTGATCATACCCAAAATGAGGTTAAATGAAATAATTAAGTAAACAAGCATAAATTTTAGATCGCCTTTCATCCAAAATATCTAATAGCTCTAGTACATTCTAGATAATTATACAAGTTCTTGGAAATAAGAGACTTTTTTCAAAGATAAGCAAATTTTAAAGCTTATTGTCATTGGTTCCATAACAAAAACCGCATTGTAACGTAATAATGGTTACCTCTATCTGTAAACTTATCTAGATAAGAAATGGTATATCACTATATAACGATCATTGATAATAAATTTATAATCGTAAAACGCTAAACAAGGTTATTTTTTTTACTGTTTTGGTATTTATATTGTCAATACACACACTCAAATTTGCTATATTATATTTATGGTATGTACTTGAGACAATAATGGTATTTAAGTCGCGTTGATGGAAATATTGTATCCCTTTGTACCGTCAAAGAGAAAAAAAAAGTAAGTTTATATTTTATTATATTTACCAAGGAGAATTATTATCCTCCTTGGTGGAACCACTCTACGGCCTCTCATTGGCTGAAGGTTCAAAACGAACTGGCGACAAGCTCGGCCGTAGGCGGCAGCATTATAGATACCTATGAGATTTCGATGGCCAAGAGGAAATAAAAAAGTACTGCCAACTTTTATTAGTGAAGTTGGCGTTGCGTGACGGAGACCGGCCGTTGAACATTTTATAGAAAAACCTATTGAAATACGCCAAAATAATATTATATCGCACAGCCATTTCCTCTTTAAAAATTCTAGAGCATCTACACACGATAAGATAGTTCTTGGAAATAAGAGACTTTTTTTTCAAAGAAAGCAAATTTTAAAGCTTATTGTCATTGGTTCCATAACAAAAACCGTATTGTAACGTAATAATGGTTACCTCTATCTGTAAACTTACAAGATAAGAAATGGTATATCACTATATAACGATCATTGATAATAAATTTCTAATCGTAAAACGCTAAACAAGGTTATTTTTTTACTGTTTTGGTATTTATATTGTCAATACACACCCTCAAATTTGCTATATTATATTTATGGTATGTACTTGAGCCAATAATGGTATTTAAAATAGCTTAATATAGAAGTAAACACATTACGTAAAGCATATAAAGCATAATTATTTATATATCTTATTAATTAACTATTAATAAGGTTAATTTTTTACTTTATAAAAATTAATTGTGCAGAGAGTTCTTAGTTAAAGAAGATTCGAATGCGACTGTGGGGTGTGGGGGGGTGGGAAGTCGCTGTCCCTCGTATGTCAGACGATACTGCGGCTAGACACTACAAATACGTGAGTTAGAACTTTTAATTAAATTATTTATACAAGTTGCAGAAGGTAGTTCGTTTCAACCCTTTAAAATGTCGAATTAATTACAATTATATAGATAAATTACGATTTCAACGGATTATATATCATATCGGATTAGTCGTAATCATGTAAACAAAAGTTCTAAATTAAATTTAAATAACTTGTCCTTATTAATTATATTCTAGGGTTCGCCAGCGATAAATAAATTATAGCAATAAATTTAAGGAGTTTAGGGATGGGTGGAACAAATTACGGCTCTTCGTTTTTCCAACTGCAATTCGGATGTACCCAAAAATGGACCCAAATGGACCAAATGTACCCTAAAAACGACCAAAGTCACCATTTTCGCCCCTATGTACCCCATTTCGGACCAAATGTACCCCAAACTGGACCCTTTAGCTTTATTGTAATGTTAAACGCACATAGAGATCCCCCTAAAAAGAATAATAAACTGGCGGTCCAATTTTGGGTACATTAATTATTTCGGAGAGATAAAACTAATACTGGCAAACTGCTGCGATTTATAGTGAATGGGAAAAAAAAGCCAATTTCTAGCGATTGGGAGCAATAATAAAACCCTATAATTTGTATACACTCGGCTTTTTTTTTTACCCAACACTTTTAGCGAAGACGCCCGCTGTGGCTATTTTACGGGCAAGCTACCCTTTACCCCTTAGGGCCGTAAGACAGCGATTTTACCGATGACCACCCGCTATTTTACGCTACCCTTTTACAACCCTTAGGGGCCCGAAAGTGTTTGAAAGTGTTTGTCGGCGGAAACCCTTTGAACTATTTATTACCAACTCGAAAGACAGGGGCCAGACATTCACCGGTTTTGACGGGCCTATTTAAACGGTTTATAGCTGTTTGCATAACATCGTGTCAGTCCACACCGCCCGCCGAATAGGGAGATCATCTATTGACATACAATGGGGGGGGGTTACCAACTAGGTTTTATGAGGTGGTATAACATCGTAAATCATCTAACCTATTGACCTCGTAAATCAGCTAACCTTTTGACCTGCCGAAAATGTACGCAAAATGGGGGGGGGAATGCTTACCCCTACAGGGCCCGTTTCACCCCCATTTCCCCCGCCCGCAGGTGCCCCTGTCGGCATACAGACCCACTTATCTCTGACGTGTATTCCTATTTTAGTCATAGCGCTAAACGGCTAGCGGAATACAAAGAGTTTCAAGAATTTGTAAATATTCAACCGCATAAGTTGTTAAGGCCTTGTCAAACGCGTTGGCTGTCTTTGGGAGCAGTTGTATCAAGAATGCTTGAACAATGGCCGACCCTAATCCTTTTCTTTCAATCGGCAGCCCTAGAAGATAAAATTAGCTCGGCCTTAACAATTTTGAACGCCTTAAGAAATCCTATCTTCAAATGGTACTATTGCTTTCTAGATTATGTTCTAGGACAAATAAATAAAATGAATTTGTTATTTCAAAGTGAATCACCCCGAATAACGAAATTAAATATGGAACTTAAAGCGTATTACTTAACATTGTTGAGGAATTATTTACAAAAGAAATATATTGATGACACCCCAATCACAAATATTGATCCCAAAAAATCTTCAAAACGACTGCCCTTCAAAAACATTTACGTAGGTTCTAAAGCCGAAATTATGATTTCTGAAGGAAAAGTTTGCGAGAATGATTTGAATGTATTTTATGTCAGAGCCACCGAGTTTTACGTAGAGTTGTGCTCACAAATCAAAGCTAGGTTCCCATTCGACGACGATATTTTAAATGGAATTTCGTGTTTGGAACCTCGTATTGCTGTATCGGGAGGTGTAACTAGTCTTGCCCTTTTAGCAAAGCAGTTTCCTAATATAGTTAAAACAAATGAATTAGAAACCCTAAACGAAGAGTGGTGATTGCTTTCGGACATAGATTCCTTAAAAAAATTAGGAGATACCGAAGTATCTTTAGAAATGTTTTGGTTCGAAGTAGGAAAAACGAAAAATTCGTTAGATAAGCAAATGTTTCCAACACTTTCTCGTTTCGCAAAAGCACTCATTTCATTACCCCACTCAAGTGCGAACGTTGAAAGAGTGTTTTCGCAATATAATCTTATTAAAAGCGATCACAGAAATTTGTTAAGCGTAAAAACATGCAATTCCCTTCTTTTAACAAAAGAGTTTATAAACAAAGAAAAAAATGAAGGGGTTTGTTACACGTGGCAACCCAGCTACAAATTAATTAAAACTAAAATTCCCCCTGATGTTTAAATTCAAAGGCATGTATCTGTAATACAAATTACTATTGTACCTGAAAAAATACTTGTATGTATAAAAATCTTTAATAAAATTTTCACGCAAACTTTGGGTATTAACTTCGAGAAAAAAAATTATTTCCAGTGTCTTGTATATTAATCATGTCAAAGTTCTTACATACCGTATATTTAAAGTTTTGAATTTTCGCGCTCATTTATTTGTCTTCTTTGTATATTTTTTAAAATTTCGCGCGCTTTTTATAAAAAAAACACTAGATGGCGCGCGCAGTGCAACAGAAAATACGTAAAGTACGTCCCCCCTTCCAAAGATACGTTTTGTAAAGGATGAAAAATACTTTTCCGATTTAGCTCAGAACATCAGTTTGAGTTAAAAAAAATCGAAAGGCTTCCACCAAAGAATATAAAATTGTTCTAAAATATTTATTTGAAATGACCTGGTGACGTCCACAAAATAATTAGGTAGTTTTGACACAGAGGTTGGGTATTAGCCTTTCTGCTTATTATAATTATTTTATTAGTTTCTAATGCTTATTTCCGAGCCTAAAAATGAAATGAATTTTTAAAACATTCAACCAATGAAAATCATTCACTCGGGCGCGTTTTTCAATTAAAATAATTAAATCTGACGCATGGCGCGATAACGCTTAGATTTGATTTGTTTTCTTATCTCGCTTTGAGTGTTTTTATTATTATTACCAAATTGTTTTGTTCGTTATAACTTTGTAACTTTACCAAAATGGAAGAATTCAAAGTGCTGGAGAGCGATTTGGGTACACATAATATATTAACATCGCGTAATTTCACGGTGTTGTTGAAGAGGTGTAGGCCAATTTTATCACCAACGGCCGAATTATAAAACCAAATGGTTGGGATACTGAAATATCAGTACTTCGGCAAAGATAGTGGATCCACCTTTTCTCTACTTCATGGAAACTAAAAGAAGATGCCCAACACCCGAGCCTTCAAAGCTGTTAATCATCAAAATTAGCATGACCATATTAATTGAATTTCAATTTAAGAACAAGGAAATGGCCAAAGGATAAAGAATCAGCCTCCAGGGGGCCAGTGCAGCTGCTTCGAACAAGCAATAGGGACTTGGCAGTGCTACGTCACAGATTTTTTTTCAATAGTTTTTATCGTGGGGAGAAAAATATGACCACAATGGCGGCCATGGCCAAAGCTACGGAGTGCCAAGTCTCTATACACTCTTTTACGCGCGTTTTCCCCCATCAAGGATCCCTCCCACGATTTCTTCCACAGGCAGTCACCATAGACGTACTGCACGTAGCTCTACAGTAGAAATGTCTTTCCCCCAAAACCCGTTCTCTGGCTTGCAGTACGGTAATGGCATCTCACATTAAATACGCGCATAAAAGAATCTATAGGCAAAGCGAAATATGGCCTCAACGGGTCCCAGCAGTGTTTGGGAAAACTGGATTTACAGTTTCTAAATGGAATACAACATTAAGCCCAGGAGCTTTAGGGCCCGGTTTCGCCTTTAACATTTTGACCGCCATCTTGGAAAACTACCACTTGGAAAGACTTGTATTTTTCACAAAATTAAACTAACTCGTTCATAATCTGAAAGCTTAAAGAGATAGTGCCAACTCAGATTAATTTAAAATTTTGTTCTTTGGCTTACACGTTATGATAGATTTTTAAGTCCAGAATCGGAATATATATACATATTAGTACTTTCAATTAGTATTTAGATTTATATTTTAATGTAAAATAATGGTATTTCAATAGCCGAGTCAAAACTTTACAGATTGTTGACGTCATGAGTTTGGTCGATTTCGGCGCGCTCGAGCGGCGGGGAATTTCCAATAGTCTTTTTCTACTATCGCGTAGAGGATTTGTAAGCGCGTTTTTTGACTTTCTTCTCGCGGACCACGCGGTTCGAGATTCGAGAATCACGACTTCACGAGCCAGCTACGTGTAAAAATATTATTTTCAAAGTAGAAATTGAAGAAAAAATCGGAAACAAGGTATTGTTTATAAATTATATCATTATTTCTTATACGTAGTCATTATAACAATTCATATTTATATTCTACGGAAAGATGCCACCGAAAGCACCGAAGAGCGTGGGCGCCACAGTGTATTGTGCAGTTCCTTCCTGCAGTAATAATAACAACAAAAGCGGCTTATCTTTCCATTACTTAAAATCGAATGAGGGTCTTAAGCGTGCGAAAGCGGGAAACTCGGATCAAAAGAAAGCGATGGGAGTAAAATTTCCTCCTGTAATCCCCTAAAAATTTTATCTCCAGCTCGCTCTAGTAGCAACCAATAAACATCAACCTATTTATGACGTAGACAGTATGTGATAAAAAAAGTTACGCTATCTTTCTATTTTAAAATTTGAAATTAATCGTGAATATTTATGTTTATACCAAATGTTTTATAACTATATTTTTCTTTACTATATTTTTCAATAATTGATGAAAAAACTTCATATACGTAGAAAATTATGACACTATCTCTTTAGGCATTTGATTTATAAATGACTTTATTTGATAAAAGTACAATTCATTTAGAAAAGAATTCAGTGCATACGTAAGTCTTTTTTAATATAAATTAAGTTAATTCGACCCGAAACATTTATGAGCCGAAAATTATATTACATTTAAATCGTAAGCGCACTACTGTCAACCATGGTTTATTAATATAAAATTATAATAATTAATATATTTTACAGTTTGCGACGACGGTGGCAAGTATTATGGTGGTGTTTTACCATTGGATAGATTACCATTGAATCGAATTCCCATTTGACCTACAAAAAATAGAATTATTCCCATTTGACCGAATCCCAATACACCGAATTCCATTTGACCGAATCAAATTCATGTGAATTCCATTTAACCGAATCCCATTCGTGCGAGTTTCATATTACCGAATCCTATTCTTGCGAGTTCCATTTTACCTTATCCCATTCGTGCAAATTCCATTTGACCGAATCCCATTAATGTGAGTTCGATTTGACCGAATCCCATTAATTCGAGTTCGATTTGACCGAATCCCATTAATGCGAGTTTGATTTGACCGAATCCCTTTCGTGCAAATTCCATTTGACCGAATCCCATATTACCGAATCCTATTCTTGCGAGTTCCATTTTACCGAATCCCATTCGTGCAAATTCTATTTGACCGAATCCCATTAATGCGAGTTCGATTTGACCGAAGTCCGAATCCCTTTCGTGCAAATTCGATTTGACCGAATCCAATTCGTGAAAATTCCATTTGACCGAAACCCATTCACGCGAATTTCATTTGACCGAATCCCATTCATGCGAATTCCATTTGACCGAATCCCATTCATGCGAATTCCATTTGACCGAATCCCAATTCCACGAATTCCAATAGACCGAAGGAAATTCCATCGAAAAAATTTATTAATATTAAATATTTATAACGGGGAAGCCAAAAAAACCTTAGATAGGAACGAGTAAAATAACTATAATTTAGCTTGGGTTTCGATGCAGCGGAGCATCGTCGAAGCTCACCCGACTGCGGAACATGAGGCCGAGGTTCAAACCCCAACCGGAGAGCGTAAGTTATTCTAAGTTTAAGTTATTTGTGGAATAACTTCGAAGGTTGATGGTTACGTTTTATATCATTAGTAATGATTACTTTAATAACGAAATATTTAATCCATAAATTAAAATTAAATGTAATTCTACGGCTACTTAGTTTCAAAGGCATACCAAGCTACAATCAAGCTCATTCAATCACTAATTAATTAAACTAGGTGGTTTACCCAGAAATCCTGCGCTTATAATTAAACTCCCAATACCCCCAGCGACCCTCTATTTTTTCCCGACGGTGGCGCCCCTCGACGTCTGAGAGAAAGCTATTGCGATGTCATAAGCGAAAAATAGGATTTCTCCTGGCCGAGCGACGGCGCGGATGCTTGAATATTTCTTGGCGCGTTTTCGTGAGAATTTCATATCTCTATAAGCGCAGCGACTAGCAGGATCTCTGGTTTACCGATATTCAATTAACTATAAATTACATGTAGTCATTTACTTAACGCGTTATATATAATTATGCTAACGTCAGAATTTAATTAGTAATTAATTACTTTTCAATTATTGATATTTTAAATTAAGTACGTTGCCAATTTTAAACAGTTGCTTCTTCAATTCAAGTTGCCAATTTTAAACAGTTACTTCTTCAATTCAATTAATTTCTAAAATAAAAATTTACAATAAACCAATTAACTTACCAGGAAACTATAGAGGTATACACTTGGAATGTCTAAGGTTCCATTGGGACGGTGATACGAAAGCGCGTCGAGGAAAAGGCGGGGCTTAACTACGTCATGTGTAAGACGTAACACGACATTTCTAATTCCATTTTCCTCGAGGTTTGACGCGAAAAGAATTCATCCTCATGGTAACAAATTGGAGATCCCGTTCGGATAACGTGGTTTTAATTGGGACGTCGTCAATGGTGTAGATATGGTTGGGTTTTTTTACCAAGGTGTAGGACCGAACATTCGTCAGAGTTGAAAGAGAGACCCTTAGAAGAAGCCCAGGAAACTACGGCGACTATATCTGACTGTAGCCTAAGGCAATCAGCAGTAGTTTTAATACAAAGGTAAAGTTTGGTGTAAACAGCAAAGAGTGCAGTAAAGGCCTCATGAATAGCATCAGGGAGAGAGTTAATTAAAACATTGAAAAGAAGGGGTGCAAGAATAGATCCCTGAGGGACCCCGGATAGAACTTCGGACCAGTCAGATGCCTCGCCATGAACAACAACGCGCTGTTTGCGGTGGGAGAGGTAGGAACTGTGCCAAGCAAGCGCGTCGCCACAAACACCAGCATCGCGAAGGGCGGAGAAAATAGCAGGGTGGGGGAAGGAATCGAAGGCTTTGGCGAAGTCCAGAAAAATAACATCGACGCTAAAGCCTTGGTCCAGCCAGCTCGACCAATGATTAGTGGCGGACAAGAGGTTGGTAAGGCAAGAGCGTTTCGGGAGAAAGCCATGTTGGGCAGTGGAAAAGAAGTTGGAGGAGTGCAAAATAGTACTTAACTGGTCGTGGGCTAGAGCATAGACTAATACAATGGCTAGAGATACAGAGAGTTTAGGGACATGGTTCAGAACACTAATAGAGCGAAAGTTAGAGGGAAGAAAACGTGAACCTTTTTTGGCCTCCTTCCAGGAAGGGGGCAGGGTACAACACGAGAAGGAAAGAGAGATAAGTATTTAAAGGGGGAAAGCGAGAGACTCAGCACAGTTGCGAAGTAGCAGAGGATGGACAGCATCAGAGCCGGGGCATTTATCAGTTTGGAGTTTGTTATTATTATTATTATTATTATTAATAGATAAAGGATATCCGACGGCTCGCAACTAAATTTATCGAAGGTGACGGGCAGGGAAATGCGAGGGGGCTAGGGACGAACGGTTGGGTTTGGACGGCTGAGGCGAAGTAGTTATTAAAAACATTAGCAGCCTCCTTGGGAGTAACTGTAAAGGGACCGTCAGATTTTTGGACCTCAAAAAGTTTATAACGTGTCACGCGGAATTTATTTATGTGGGAGTAAAATGACTTGGGGTTACTGGTGATGAGTTTGGACAGAGTAGCCTCAGACTTCCGTCTTAGTGTGCGCAAATGATTTGAATGACCATTGCGGGCTTTTCGATAAATATCCAGCTGACGAGAGATAACGGGAAGGGTAGCTAAGCGTTTTTTGATAGAGATAAGCGATGCAACGCTTGGGTTTTAGTTCTACGGCTTAAGGCAGTACGGCGCGGGAGAATGGGCCTACGATTGGGACTGGTAGCCGGGATAAAGGAGCAAATTCCAGCTTGGAGAACTACTGGATATCACGAGTGACCAGTCAATTTTTGAGAAAAATGCATTAAGTGAAGAGTAATCACCATTAAAAAAATTGGGCTTAGGGCGAAAAATGGGAGAGTCACAAGCAAGTGCCAAGGAAAAACAAAGAATAACATGGTCACTGGAGCCAGGAGGGGGCAGGGTTGTCACATTAGAGACAAGATCAGGGTCCGATGAGAATATTAAGTCTAGAATATTGTCACGACACAATGCACCGCCATTTCTAGAGGGAGATAACACAAATTGAGTGAGAGAATTTTCATTAATTCAGTCATGAAACAGTTGGGTTTGAGTATTGGCACCGATTGCCGTAGAGGAGTTAAACCAGTCAATAAATGGGTAATTAAAATCGCCGAGGAGAAGGAGGGCAAGGCGATTAATATCACAGTGGGAGCAAAGAGCATTAATTAAGGAGATAACATAGTGATTGTTTGTATAGTTGACATTGTTAGAGCGGTATAATACACAGACAATCGTACTTAAAGGGCAACGCAAGTGGTCATGCAGGGGGGGAACTATGTTTTCTTCAACAAGCCGTAAGTAGGTTTTCCAAGGATGATTTTATACAGCGCGAAAGCCTTATTCTCCTTGGTGTAGCCACGTGGCGCAATTTCGCTCTCATTCGCGAATTTTTCGATTTTCTTCGCTGAGTTAGCTCGCAATCAACGAACCCAGGAATTTAGGCCTAGCTTAATTTATTTATTATGGAGAAAAGAACTGGGTTAGTTTCCGAGAGTTGGACTTTGATATTTTCGATTTAACAATGTTTTGGAATAAAATTATTTGTGAATTGAATATTTTTAATAATGGAAGTTGAAACATTAGGCCTTGGACGCGGTAAATCTCTGCCGCTAGCCTCACATTGGATTAAGAAAATTCAACACCACACACACTCCTATATCCCGTCTCCCTTAACAATTTCCCTATCATTATACCCCGACAGAATATTTATCTTTTTTTATTACATTTATTTTGTAGAAGTTTAGGATCCGATTTATCGGTAAGCACTCAGACTTCACTTTCCTCGGCCATTTTCGCGACTAAAGAATGCATGGATTTTGCGTAAAAACCGCGAGAGGCGCATTTATACAAAATAAATTCGGCAAATATGGTTCTGCTTTTTTTACAGAGGGAAAGGCTATGGCAGATAGCGCATGCGCAGTCGTTCTTTTTATCTATAAGATAATTTACCCCCCTGCATGGTCACTTGCGTTGCCCTTTAAGGTTGGAGTAGTAATTTGTACCGCAATAGATTCAACACCATGGAGGTCAGTTCCGGCCAGACAGTCTATACCTTTTAAAATAATTTTAACGTTCTTCGCGAAAGAAGTGTAGTGATACCTACACTGAGAAAAAAAACTGTCGTTGCTACAGGACATTTTTACATGGAGATACGGCACAACACGTTTACAGAATAGTTCAGTAAATATTACCACGTTTTTGTAGTTTTCAAAGGGAAAATGTACAGGAATAACGTTTATTCAATAAAAACAGGTATTTACCGTAACAAGTACCGGAGAGGTTTTTAAACCCATTATCATACTTTGAATCTGTAAATATTACAGGTAAAATGTCTGTAAACTCTTCAGTTCACAATGGAAATTTTACATTAATATAGTGCATTCGCTAAGTAAGTTAGCTTACGTTAAAAGTACAGTTCGATGCCGTAAAAAGGTTTTACATAATTTAAAACTGTACGTTTTACATATATGCGAAGCGTAAAATATTCGTGTTTGAAGGGATAAATTCGCAAGTTCATAACGAGATGAAAAATATATTTTTTTAAATTTTAGACCGCATTTTTTACATACCACTATAAGTATGATCATTTATATTCTCGAAACTTTATTTTTTATGATTGTATGTTTTTCAAATGAAAATATAATTCATTGCGTAGGTCTCCGCGAATTGTTACTAGATTTTGCATGGGATGTCAGATAACAGTACCCGCAAAATCGAAACGCTTTCAAAAGTAAAAGTAACTCTTACAAAATAATAATTAAAGTAAAAACTGTTTATTCTTACCCTCGACTCCTGCCTTCTACAAGCCCCCCCCCCCCCCGTTCTACAACGCAATCTGTTCCGGATCGCCTGGCTTTGGCCTATGCTGAAACCATAAGCCCCGAAATTTCGACTGAGAACCTTTTTTAACATGCATTTCTTGTTATTTTTATATCTCTAAAACTATTGGTCCTAGGCGAAATCTAAAACCACCACTGGATTCCTGACGTCGGAAACATGTGCCATTTACATGTTTCGATATAATGGGGTTTTTTTTTAAGTGCTTAATCATTAGTTTAAAGAAATGCGATTTTTTCAGCGACGCTCTTAACAAATTCCCGTTTCGCGGTACCGGCTACTTGGGGAGCGACAACGGGGGAGACAGTCGATTCACAGAGAAGGGAGAGAGAGAGAGAGAATACGAGGCGGGAAAGGCGTCGGGGCATAGCGGAGTGAACAAGGAAACAAAAATAAAAAGAGTGGAATTTCAATAGTTTTGGAAATACTACCGAAATTAAATACTATTATAAATAACTATAAGTGAAAAATACAGCAATTCCAAAATTCTTAGTATTTTTTTTTGTAAAATTAATTAAAATGACAAGATAATGAATTCGAGGAATTTAAGTAATATTATTAGAGGAATTTAAGTAAGATTATTAGAGGAATTTAAGTAAGATTATTAGAGGAATTTAAGTAAGATTATTAGAGGAATTTAAGTAAGATTATTAGAGGAATTTAAGTAAGATTATTAGAGGAATTTAAGTAAGATTATTAGAGGATTTTAAGTAATATAAATTATTTGATATGAAAAGCAGAGAAAATGTTCAAACTGAAAGTAAAATTAAAATAAAAATATTAATAAGAGATATATGCGGAAGCGAGATTCGAACTCACGCCTGTTAGCTTTAAGCGTGCGTCCTTAACCATTTAACGGCCTCTTCGCTGTGAGAATAGTTCAAAAAGCAAAATGCGTATATATACAAAAGCGTCCCAGTCTTAATGATTAATTGAGAAAGAAATAGCCAGAAATAACAAAATTACAATTACATACAGGTCAAATCGCTAATTATTTTATTGTACAAACTCAATTTGCAACTAGATTTTGTATTATTTATGAATTTTCTTTAAATTTGACTAGAAATTAAACCCGTTTTGCCTGAATGCTCGTATTTTCTCGACGTCATTCGGCCATATTTTTTATATTTCATTTCTAGCCAGGAAGGCGAAAAACGCATGGGCCTACTGTTGAAACGAATATACTTCAACCTGTGGTGCCACGTCAATTGGCTGTTGTATAGTGCTCTTGATGATCTACACAACGCAAACTAAGAGGAATTTCCCCCGCTTGGCTACGTTTTTTCGCGTTCCCAATCATACCCACCCACACACATACCCACCCACACACATGGACGACACTAAAGTACACGATTCATAAAAATCTAGTAACGTCGTTTTTTTAGTTTCGGTTTTGTCCGTCCTTGAATATACGCTTAGCTGTCGCTTCATTTTAATGAAATAATTAGTTTTAAATTCGGTAATTCGCTTAACTTTCGTTTTACTTCATTAAAAGGATACCCCAGTTCAACTAAACAAGGTAATAAAATTTAAGCCAAGTAAAAACACTAAATACGCTTCCAATTCCAAACTAATATACTTCGTTAAAGGGCAACGCAAGTGAGCTGGCAAAATGTGTGTAAAGTCAGTAAAGTGCGAAATTTACGGTTGACTCTGCCCGCCTCTGCCAAGGCCGAGTGAGGGGTTGGGGGGAGGGGATGAAAAGCAAGCTGCTTTTTCTTTTTTTGCCAGCTCACTTGCGTTGCCCTTTAAGTCTTAGCTGTTCTAAACAGTGTTTCCATATGAAACCAATTTGGTATCACCTAAATAAATATTATTACGTTCCATTTAATCTTTTTTCTCCTTCTGAAAAAAAAAGTGCTAGCCACTGAAAGGCAAATTTATTAGTGTTTGTCGTATTTTCTGGCCATTTTTTATAAAATTATTTAGTTTCCGACTGGAAAGCTTATATATATTCCAAATTTCTAATTATTTCCACGAAGGCCTATTGGTTCGAGTAACTCACTATTGTTATTAATTCTTCTAAACTTGTTAGGTTTTATCTTTTTTATCCCTTTTACGGTGAACTTTTTCACCTTTTCGCGCTTGTAATGTTCTGGGAAAAATTGTGGGGTGTGAGGGGATACCCCTAAGCCAGTCCTAAAAATTACATTATTGCAATTTTAAATTCACATCATTAGCGCCTCTGAATTTCAATCGCGGGCTTTGATTTCTTTCGCATGCATTCTGGAAGTTTACTTGCATTAAATAAGGCTTCCCTTTGCATATACACTTACAACCGATCAGGTCTTTTTTCCATTTTACAGAATCGAGCGAACATAACTTAAAGGTAAATATTTTACTTTTCCGTATTAGTAAATTTTAGAGGATAATTCAATATTTAATATCAAAAACCTTTATTTTGCGTATAACTACTATTAGAGACTCGGTAACGTCTTTAATCTGTAACTGGACTGAAGGACTAACACAACGTTCCAAGTCAAAAAGTAATTACGGTAAGTTGTATGAACATAAGCTATTTACTACCTTGAAAAATTGAATTTATTTTAATTAGATTTTTAAGCGAAATATAATTTTGATTTAAGTTGTTTTTCATTTTGTTTAAAATTGTATAAAATCACCTTGATTGTGTTTGTCGTTTTTAGGGTTGTAGATAAATTTGGGTAATTTGGAAGAATATGCCCGCAACCGAGCCCGCCACACTCTTTCCACTTCGCTGATTGGATGACAGTATTCCACGGATATCATACAATTTTTACATCGATTTTTTTAATATAATGTTTTTTTTAGGTTCGTAGTCGTTATAAATCCGGAAAACCCCAAAGATTTATTTAATACCAAAGTTATTGGATTGATTAATAAATTGTCGGCTCTCGAGTGGACCCAGCCTAAAATTACTGGCATTTAACCTTATTTTTGTGAATTTCATTCAAGTTGTTAAGTAATTGCAACGGTAGTTTCTGAAATAAAATATGAAAACACTACCATAAATGAGAGAAAATCTTTATTTTTTAATTAGTGAAGTTCATGTAAAACACACAACTCCGAACTGTATATTTTACTTATTCTTCTATACAATAAACATAATTTACTATAAAATGAACTGTACTTCGAGCTGTTTATTTTTCATATTCTTTACGATAATAAACACAACTTAAAGTAACAATGTACAGTACTCCGAATGTATATTTTACATTCATTAAATAAACAAAACTACCCGTAAAATCTACAGTTCTCCAAACCGTGTATTTTACACATTCTTCGATACAATAAACATAACTAACTGTAAAATTTACAGTCATTTGAGCTGTATATTTAACATAATCATCACTAAAATAAACATAATCTACTGTACAATCTACAGTTCTTATAACTCTATATTTTAGATATTCTTAATGAGAATAAACTTAACTTACTGTACAATCTACAATACTACCAATTGTATAAATTACACGATCTTCAATATAATACACATAATTTACTGTAAAATATACAGTAAATTGAGCTGTATATTTTACATATTCTTCAATATAATAAACATAACTACCCGTAAAATCCACAATACTGCAGACTGTATATTTCACATACTCTTCAATACAATAAACATAACTTACGGTCAAATATACTGTGGGCTGACCAGTAGTTTAAACGTTTTTAACTCGAAACTTTTCTTTAGTTTATGTAAAATGTACAAAGTTACCTACTGTAATTTTTTTATATTTTCCTGTAAAAATCATATCATCTACCGTAAACGTTTTACTGTAATATTTACATATTTTTCGACGTACATAAATTTGACGAAAGGCCAGGTACAATCTACATAAAGACATGGACACTCTTGGGTCCGTGATTTTCCTGTAAAATCGACCGAATATTTTTATCTCAGTGTAATTTCAGGTTTTGCATGGTTATAAAAGAGATAATCAGGTAAGCTAATAATATAATAACCATGAATAGGCTTAATGACGAGTTTTCGTCGAATTAGGGTAGCGAGGCGCGAGAGTTTTTCTCGTGAGTTTTCCCGCTTTAAGACAAGCCCATTTCTACGAGCTTCATCACGGCCGTAAAAATCTTCCTTAGACATTACAAGTGTATACCTATATAGTTTCCTGAACTTACTCATATACTTAACAGGTTATTCTTGTAACTAATTCAAAATCGGCATAAACACTTTATTTCGTAAATTTAAGGTATGTTAAATCTAGGAGCAACAAACACAACAACCCACACAAGGAGAACGCAACCCGTCAATAGTCGTGGATTTTCTTGTGTACGTTTTTCATTGGCTAGACGCTTTAGCACCTGCTGCCGTCGGAAGGGGAAAATTCGGAAATTGTCTTCCCCCCCCCCGCCCGTAAAACGTTCATCGTAAAGGCTCGTGACGCTCGTCCAATGAAATTCGTACACAACCCTTCGTTAGCGTGTTTAAAGGCTAGCTGCGGTCTCCTTGTGTTTGTTGCTCCTAGGTTAAATTAAGTTCATAATCACGAAATTCTTTATTTATTAATTTAATGTATGTTTTTAGAATGTACACATTTTGGTTGTTGCAAGATTATTTCTTAAAATTAATTCCACCCTGATTCGGTATGATTCCATGATTTGGGTATGATTCCAGATTCCAGGTATGATTCCAGATTCCAGGTATGATTCCAGCATGATTCAGTATGATTCCATGATTTGGGTATGATTCCAGATTCCAGGTATGATTCCAGCATGATTCAGTATGATTCCAGGATTTGGGTATGATTCCAGATTCCAGGTATGATTCCAGCATGATTCGGTATGATTCCATGATTTGGGTATGATTCAAGATTCCAGGTATGATTCCATGATTTGAGTATGATTCCAGATTCCATGTATGATTCCAGATTCCATGTATGATTCCAAGTTCCATGTATGATTCCATGACTTGGGTATGATTCCAGATTCCAGGTATGATTCGGTATGATTCAAGATTCCAGGTATGATTCCAGCATGATTCAGTATGATTCCATGATTTGGGTATGATTCCAGATTCCAGGTATGATTCCAGCATGATTCAGTATGATTCCATGATTTGGGTATGATTCCAGATTCCAGGTATGATTCCAGCATGATTCAGTATGATTCCATGATTTTAGAGATTCGAAGTTGATTCCCTTACAATTCCATGATTCGAACACGATTTTTTGATTCTGAAAAATGTATGATTCCCGCCTAGATTCCTGCGATTCGGAATCAAGGAATCAGGGTCTGTATAGTGGCGGCGGAATAGGGGGGTACAGGGGTACATTGTACCCCCCAGATTTCACTAGGGGGGTACAATGTATGTATTTGTACCCCCCCAAATTGCACTCTGAAAAATATCATTTTCTAAATGCATAATGATTATATAAAACTTTGGTTATGGAGAAACCAAAAAGCGAAACTTTTGGAGTCTAGGCAGCTCGATGTAAATGAAATCATTCAACGAGCTTAATACGAACTTCGTATTTCGATGATACAAACGTCTATTTGAAATTTGCAATATTAACAAATTGCTTTTTTGTTTAACACTGAACACACGAAGAAAGAAAAAATAGTTATATTATACAGATTATACACTCTTTTTTTGTGAATTTTGCTGGGCGCGTTCATGTGGAGTTTACCCCCCTTAACCCCCATTCTCCATATCCTGGGACCAAAGACCAGAGCCTAGACCCCCACCGGTGGTTCCAGGTAATGGCCGACTAGCGGGCGGCCAAAAAGAGGGGTCGAAAAGACCGCGAAAAAGAGTGTTATCGCGAAATATTTTTTGAAGAGGGAGGAGGTACAAATGTGTAGTTAAACATACTTTAGGGCTAAGAGTCAGTAAACTAGCTGATGACCGTGATATTACGCTTAGCTGAGTTAATTCTGAATTACCGAAATGGTTTTACATGGACGGACAGAAAAACTGATTAACAATTATCCCAATTTCAACTTTCCAACATTGGCAACTCTGCTTTGCAACGGTTTCTCAGGACGGTGTTGGCACGGCGCCTATTTTGGTCAATTTCGTGCCACGATTCGGTTTTCTATTAAAATTAAATAAGTAGACTAGTGCAAAAGATAATAAATGGGTTTACTGTGTTTACCATTTTCCAGTTATAGTAATCTGGAAACCATTAATGTAAGTTGTTCTTTATTAATTTTCGCCTTGAGTGTTTAATAACCTACACTAGCGGAATTTTCACTAAAATTTGCTTAAAGGTTAACCTTTGTAACAAGTAAACAACTTAATACATTCTTTTGAAACTTCGGCGCAATCGGTATTCGAATTTAGTTTAAATGAGGCATATTTTTAAACCAGGGCAGACGACGAAATTCACGGAAAGGTATGTTTAAACTAGATTCAAAGCAGTAGTAATAATCGTTATTGGCAGTACAGTAAAACTACCAATAGAGACTTGGCACTCCGTAGCTTTGGCCATGGCCGCCATTGTGGTCATATTTTTCTCCCCACTATAAAAACTATAAAAAAAAAACTGACGTAGCACTGCCAAGTCCCAATTACTACAGATCGCAAATCTACATAACTGGACATGCGTCAGATTTATAGCCCGGTGTACCGGTAAGATTGAAACCATACCACCGGAGGTCTATCATCATAATGCCCTACGCCAGCGTCCACAAGCCCGGACAGGTGACAAAACCAGCATGGGTAGCAGAACCCCACTACTGATGGCCGCACCCTTGACGCAAGCCGCTCAACCCAGCAGAAGGTGCAGCAATGGGCCGACCAGCGCGCCACTTCGCACACAGCAGTGGGAATGAGAGCGGATGCTCTGGAAACTGCTGCCGACACCCTACCTACGGAGGTAGAGAGCCAAACCCATTGGAAAGAGCTCCTAAAGGGGAACGGCGAGCACACCAGTCCAAGTAACCCGGCACAGCTGGCACCGGATATCCCGGTGGGAGCCCAAAAGGCCGAGAAACAGGACCGCCGTACTCTCATACGGAGGCTCGCAGCCCCACAGCAGGCTACCCAATCCGCCGAGGCGGCCAGATTGCCTGGACCTTCTCCGTTAGCCTGGGCCGAAGCCCAGTTACCAGCCCACACCCATCTACATAACTGTCTTTTGTCCTCCCCCCCCCCCCGCGTTAAAAAGTTGAACGCGTTTGCTTGTTTGTACCCCCCCTAAAAATTGGCTTCCGCCGCCACTGGGTCTGTACATGATTCCTTGAAGTGACGGACCCCTCGTATCAAGTACATTTGACGGAAAGATACTGACAGGAATTTCCGGTAAATCGGCGGTGGAAATTTCGTCGATTCAAGACCCAATGAGCTTCATAGATTGAAAAGGCACACGTGCACTCACACGGGTGAAAAGCCTTACTCGTGTGAGGTGAGCGGTGCATGACCCAGTGATCTTCGTAGCTTGAAAAGGCCCGCGCCCCCTCACATGGGTGAAACGCCTTACTCGTGTAAGGTGTGCGGTGCAAGACCCAATGAGCTTCGTAGATTGAAAAGTAACGCGCCCACACACACACGTGAAACGCCTTACTCGTGTGAGGTGAGCGGTGTTAGACCCAGTGATCTTCGTAGTTTGAAAAAGCATGTGCGCAGTCACACGGGTGAAAAGCTTTACACGTGTGACGTGTATTGTAAAAATTTTACTCAGTCTGGTCATTTGAAAAGACACAAGCGTGCCTTAACAATTAGTGCATCGAAACATTTCATGGACGCAGTTAAAAAATTGTTTAAATTCTAATAGTTTCTTAAAGTATTAAATGTGTGTTCGTAACTAAGTCATTCCATTTTTAAATAAAAGAACATAGCATAAGATGTACCCGATACTAATCTATTTTTTAAATATTTCTATTTTGTTAAATTGTAAATTCATCTCTTAATAAAATATATTTTTTTAAGTAAAAGAACCAATAATATTCTCATGATACAGGGTACTTTACCCAGTAAGAAACCAGTATACAGTGTACATGGTTACAATTTCGCCTTGATCAAAATTGCAATCCAAATATGTTATATTTGATCCAATGTAATGTATGAAATTTCGTTCCAATTTGATCAAAATTATTACTGAAATCGCTGTGATTTCCGCTACCAATGGAATCTGAATAATAATTAATTCAAATCTACCTTATACTGTATACACGTTTACTTTAACACAGTGCAGTTCTTTTAATACAACTTAAGTTTAGTGCGTTTGATATTTAGAAATTTACGATCAGACTTTCCAAAATTAGAAATTTGAGAAATACACTTTTTTAACACGGTATGCTCAAGCGCAGTGACCGACGCGCCATCTACTTTTAGAAAAGTTAAATACTTAGTTTTAATGTGTTTTATTCCCGTTTGTACTAATCTTAAAAACTATCTTCTTCGAATCGTAGATAAAATTTGTTAAAAATAAATAAAAAATTGGTCCGATCCAAATAGACGCTTCAATGAAACATCTCCAAAGAAATTACCAAGAAGTAATATTTCCGAGAGCAAGGACCTGCAAGTTACTGTTTATATAGTGCTTGTTGAAATAATAATACTTCCAATGGTATGAAAAAAGTGTTTCCTTTTAACATATGTAACATAATTACTCATAAGTATGCCACTAGCTCTATTTCTTCATTAACGGTTTGTTTCACAGATATTGCGTCATCCGTACCCTACGTAATATTTGATGTAATATTTGACGTATCATGGTTTTTTTGGTCATTTTTGACGGATCATGTTTTTTTTGTCATTTTTGACGGATCATGGTTTTTTTTATCATTTTTGACGGATCATGTTTTTTTTGTCATTTTTGACGGATCATGATTTTTTGTCATTTTTGACGGATCATGGTTTTTTTGGTCATTTTTGACGGATCATGGTTTTTTTTGGTCATTTTTGACGGATCATGGTTTTTTTGTGGCATTTTTGACGGATCATTTTTTTGTCATTTTTGACGGATCATGGTTTTTTTGGCATTTTTTTCGGATCATGGTTTTTTGGCATTTTTGACGGATCATGGTTTTTTTTGTCATTTTTGACGGATCATGGTTTATTTGTAATTTTTGACGGATCATGGGTTTTTTTTTGTCATTTTTGACCGATCATGGTTTTTTTTTGTCATTTTTGACGGATCATGGTTTTTTTTGTCATTTTTGACGGATCATGGTTTTTTTGTCATTTTTGACGGATCATGGTTTTTTGTCATTTCTTATTTTTACAGAATAGCCTCCCTTGTAAGACGTTGTGTATTTAAAAATCTATCTCTAATGGAGTTACCGCTGTGGAAAGATCTTCCGGCAGAGTGAGAGAAAAGAAAAGGCAACCGAAACAAGTATCAAAACTTAACAGGAACACGGATAGAACAAATACGTGATTTTTAAAAACCAACTTAATTTATCTGAACAAATGAAAAATATCTCAGAAATTCCATTACATTTCCTAATAATGGATTTTCTAAACCTTCTAAGAAATGTGCTAGTAAGCCCACAAGTTATTATGGTATCATTAGATACTCTAAATTCTTTTCAATAAGAATAGAACAATAATTTAAATCGCAAGTTACGGACCATTCTTCCGTTGGATTTTGCTTGGTTCGTAAATATATCAATAGAAATAATTTAGGTAGTTTAAAGCACTTCATTCAATTGGAGTTGCCAAGAGTGGACGACTTCGACGCTTCAAGAGATTTAGAAGATGAAATTACTTATAATTATTTTGGTAAAATTGTAACATTTCATATTTAAAAGCAACGTTAATTATAATCCTATATTATAGGTTTGGGCTTTACGCTAAGTAATTTCTGTGGACTGGCCTAATTTTATAGAAGCTGGTACCACCTTTTATCTTTTTAAACTTGATCAGACTTAAATATTAAATACACAGGTCCACTTCTACCAACAGACACACAACTACCACCAGACTCAAAATCCGTTCCAGCTCCGCTTCTACCAACAGACGTAAAAACGGAACCAAGTCCACAACTACCACCAGACTCAAAATCTGATCCTGCTCAGCTTCTACCAACAGACACACAACTACCACCAGACTCAAAATCCGTTCCAGTTCCGCTTCTACCAACAGATGTAAAAACGGAACCAAGTCCACAACTACCACCAGACTCAAAATCCGTTCCAGCTCCGCTTCTACCAACAGACGTAAAAACGGAACCAAGTCCACAACTACCACCAGACTCAAAATCTGATCCTGCTCAGCTTCTACCAACAGAGACACAACTACCACCAGACTCAAAATTCGATCCAGCTCCGCTTCTAGCAACAGACACACCACTACCACCAGACTCAAAATTCGATCCAGCTCCGCTTCTACCAACAGATGTAAAAACGGAACCAAGTCCACAACTACCACCCGACTCAAAATCCGTTCCAGCTCCGCTTCTACCAACAGATGTAAAAACGGAACCAAGTCCACAACTACCACCAGACTCAAAATCCGTTCCAGCTCCGCTTCTACCAACAGACGTAAAAACGGAACCAAGTCCACAACTACCACTAGACTCAAAATCTGATCCTGCTCAGCTTCTACCAACAGAGACACAACTACCACCAGACTCAAAATTCGATCCAGCTCCGCTTCTACCAACAGACACACCACTACCACCAGACTCAAAATTCGATCCAGCTCCGCTTCTACCAACAGATGTAAAAACGGAAGCAAGTCCACAACTACCACCCGACTCAAAATCCGTTCCAGCTCCGCTTCTACCAACAGATGTAAAAACGGAACCAAGTCCACAACTACCACCCGACTCAAAATCCGTTCCAGCTCCGCTTCTACCACCAGACTCAAAATTCGATCCAGCTCAGCTTCTACCACCAGAATCAAAATCCGTTCCAGCTCTGCTTCTACCAACAGACGTAAAAACGGTTCTAGTTTCAACTGAAGCCAGTCCATCTCCGCCAAAGGCGGTGACGATTTAACCCCAAAAGGCGATTGTACCAGATTCATCTCCCACACAGGCGAATGATTACGCCACCACTTCAGAATCGAAACCACGGCCAGAATCCGACTCTGTTCCGTTCAAACCAAGTGTCAAGCCGATTGATAGAAGGCCAAAGACGTTGAGAACCATAGGACAAAGGGCAGTTGAAATTTGGGGTGTGGATCACCAAATCGTCAAGAGAATAAATTTTATGATCGACCTGCACAAGCTAGTTACTGATATACTACGACAAGCAATCACAGCGTTTAACCTCGACGAATGCCAGACAAAAGGACGAAGCTTCGAGCAACTGCTTTTTATTCTCGAAAGCCTTCGCGAACACATAATGGTTAAAGATGCAAAACAGGGAAAACACCGTGGTAATCTGCAGCGCGATAAAAAGATACCAAAAAAGTCTACAAAGCCCAAATGAAATTAATTATACCAAAGTAAGCGCAACTTCCAACCCGGACAATTATGGGCCCGAAGTAAACACAATCTCCATCTCGGACCGTTATAGTCCCAAAGGAAGGAAATTCCACGACTCGAACATTTTGGCTCCAATAGACATCACAAGGTCCCCGTTACGAAGACCACCAATATATGACAAATCTTCGATGGAAATAAATAAAATCAATGAATTTCAATTAAGACCATTTTTTAACAGTAATACATTTGACCAAAGCCATATTTAACCATATTTGACCATAAGTATTACCAAAAGTGACATAAGACCCAAAAGTGTGTCAACTCTACCTTTGCGTCCGTTAAAATATTTACTGAGAGCTAGTCTCACAATAGACTACAAAACCTACTAGTTGGAATAGTACTAGCAACGTTATATTTTGTCTATGGTCCGCCGCGATTTTATCTCTTCGATTTATTCTCACGTAGACATACGTTCTAAAACGCCTCACTCGGCATTATACCGTTCTGACACACTTTTGGGTCTTATGTCGCTTTTGGTATTGCATATCTTTGATTTCATATATTTGTTTTGGCCTATTAAACACATTAAAATTACAAAAATTTCAAATTTTATTTAGAAGTTTTGGCGGTTTATCGATTGTTTGATTATAATAAATATTGGAATTGGAATTTGATTTATATTGGGAAAATTTCGCGAGTAGGCCAATTTTTTACCAACAAACGCCGCTGTTCTAGGATAAAACAACATTTGATTGTAGGCGGTGCAATCAAGGGAGATCGTAAATACTAGTATAATAAACAATAAAATTCAAGTTTAAAACAAAACAAACTAATAAACATTTGAGTATATGAGCTGAATACATTTGTGAAAACCGCCTTGTAAGGTAATAAAAAAAATTGAAATCTAATAAATTAAATTAAATAAACAAGAGATCATAAAATACCTACCCATATTTTGTTAAAGAGTTAAGATCTCCTTAAAACGGCAAGGGAGTACACACTAAAGCTACAATCCCACACGTTCTGCCTATAGGCGTTTTCCAGCGTAGCTTTAACATCTCTTTTAACTTCAATATAAGCTATATGCAACCCAACAATCAACGCAACACAGATACTATAGGAACTTTAAGCGATTCGTTAAAATCCAAAGGATTTGACGAATAAAGCGAAACAAAATGTCTTTCGCAACACTGTTTTACGTAATATCAAACTTGTACTTGCATATTTAACCAATATAAATAAATCTACATTTCTTATTTCTTTCGTTTAGGTTTTGACGATCTCGATGTTTATCCAATTCGTACGGAGTAAGATACAATTTTGAAAACCGATAATTTTTAAATATTAAATTTATTTATTTAATTAACTCTATTTAGTGGCACCATCGGCTCCCAAAGAGAAAAACGAATTTTCAGATTTGGTTCGCGACATCGAAAAGATATTGGAGTTGGGGAAAAAGGTGTTGTTAGAATCGACGCCGATAGTGCTAAATATTACAAAAACCATTATCCATGGTGCTTCGAAGGAACTTGGAGATCTCATCGATAAAATTAGTAAGCTTAGCCCTCTTCCGGCTTCCGTCGAACATCTTTACATTTAAATATATTACTTATTTTCAGTGAGTAAAAAATTAAGAAAATAACAACAGTTAGAAGTTGCACTATGTATAACGATATTAATAAACGATAAATGAAAACTTCGTTTGTAGAAATATTGTGTTCCACGACGCGGTTCCAAATCAAAAGGCTTATTATAATACAGGATTGACAGGATTTTATCTCAAAAGGGGTTCGAACTTTGCAGCCCTCATAGAGATCTAACAGCGCCTTAAAACACAACACTGGTATTTGAAAGATATGGCCTAAAATAATAAATCTTTTGTGGCTCGATATAGCAAATCATATTCTACGAAACTAGTAAAATTCTAGGTGTGGCCGTTTAAGTTTTGAACCTCTCCATCTTGAGACTTAAAATAAATGTTAGTTGTGCACCCCCTCCATCTTCAGACTTAAAATAAATGTTAGTTGTGCACCCCCTCCATCTTGAGACTTAAAATAAATGTTAGTTTTGAACCCCCTCCATCTTGAGACTTAAAATAAATAATAGTTTTTCACCCCCTCCATCTTCAGACATAAAATAAATTTTAGTTTTGCACCCACTCCATCTTCAGACTTAAAATAAATGTTAGTTGTGCACCCCCTCCATCTTGAGACTTCAAATAAATGTTAGTTGTGCACCCCCTCCATCTTGAGACTTAAAATAAATGTTAGTTTTTCACCCCCTCCACCTTCAGACTTAAAATAAATGTTAGTTGTGCACCCCCTCCATCTTGAGACTTAAAATAAATGTTAGTTGTGCACCCCCTCCATCTTGAGACTTAAAATAAATATTAGTTTTTCACCCCCTCCACCTTCAGACTTAAAATAAATGTTAGTTGTGCACCCCCTCCATCTTGAGACTTAAAATAAATGTTAGTTTTTCACCCCCTCCACCTTCAGACTTAAAATAAATGTTAGTTTTTCACCCCCTCCATCTTCAGACATAAAATAAATTTTAGTTTTGCACCCCCTCCATCTTGAGACTTAAAATAAATGTTAGTTTTGAACCCCCTCCATCTTCAGACATAAAATAAATTTTAGTTTTTCACCCCCTCCATCTTCAGACTTAAAATAAATGTTAGTTGTGCACCCCCTCCATCTTGAGATTTAAAATAAATGTTAGTTGTGCACCCCCTCCATCTTGAGACTTAAAATAAATGTTAGTTTTTCACCCCCTCCACCTTCAGACTTAAAATAAATGTTAGTTGTGCACCCCCTCCATCTTGAGACTTAAAATAAATGTTAGTTTTTCACCCCCTCCACCTTCAGACTTAAAATAAATGTTAGTTTTTCACCCCCTCCATCTTCAGACATAAAATAAATTTTAGTTTTGCACCCCCTCCATCTTGAGACTTAAAATAAATGTTAGTTTTGAACCCCCTCCATCTTGAGACTTAAAATAAATGTTAGTTTTTCACCCCCTCCATCTTCAGACTTAAAATAAATGTTAGTTGTGCACCCCCTCCATCTTGAGACTTAAAATAAATGTTAGTTTTTCACCCCCTCCATCTTCAGACATAAAATAAATTTTAGTGTTGCACCCCCTCCATCTTCAGACATAAAATAAATTTTAGTTTTGCACCCCCTCCATCTTGAGACTTAAAATAAATGTTAGTTTTGAACCCCCTCCATCTTGAGACTTAAAATAAATGATAGTTTTTCACCCCCTCCATCTTCAGACATAAAATAAATTTTAGTTTTGCACCCCCTCCATCTTCAGACTTAAAATAAATGTTAGTTGTGCACCCCCTCCATCTTGAGACTTAAAATAAATGTTAGTTGTGCACCCCCTCCATCTTGAGACTTAAAATAAATGTTAGTTTTTCACCCCCTCCACCTTCAGACTTAAAATAAATGTTAGTTGTGCACCCCCTCCATCTTGAGACTTAAAATAAATGTTAGTTTTTCACCCCCTCCACCTTCAGACATAAAATAAATGTTAGTTTTTCACCCCCTCCATCTTCAGACTTAAAATAAATTTTAGTTTTGCACCCCCTCCATCTTGAGACTTAAAATAAATGTTAGTTTTGAACCCCCTCCATCTTCAGACATAAAATAAATTTTAGTTTTTCACCCCCTCCATCTTCAGACTTAAAATAAATGTTAGTTGTGCACCCCCTCCATCTTGAGATTTAAAATAAATGTTAGTTGTGCACCCCCTCCATCTTGAGACTTAAAATAAATGTTAGTTTTTCACCCCCTCCACCTTCAGACTTAAAATAAATGTTAGTTGTGCACCCCCTCCATCTTGAGACTTAAAATAAATGTTAGTTTTTCACCCCCTCCATCTTCAGACTTAAAATAAATGTTAGTTGTGCACCCCCTCCATCTTGAGACTTAAAATAAATGTTAGTTGTGCACCCCCTCCATCTTGAGACTTAAAATAAATGTTAGTTTTTCACCCCCTCCACCTTCAGACTTAAAATAAATGTTAGTTGTGCACCCCCTCCATCTTGAGACTTAAAATAAATGTTAGTTTTTCACCCCCTCCACCTTCAGACATAAAATAAATGTTAGTTTTTCACCCCCTCCATCTTCAGACTTAAAATAAATTTTAGTTTTGCACCCCCTCCATCTTGAGACTTAAAATAAATGTTAGTTTTGAACCCCCTCCATCTTCAGACATAAAATAAATTTTAGTTTTTCACCCCCTCCATCTTCAGACTTAAAATAAATGTTAGTTGTGCACCCCCTCCATCTTGAGACTTAAAATAAATGTTAGTTTTGAACCCCCTCCATCTTCAGACATAAAATAAATTTTAGTTTTTCACCCCCTCCATCTTCAGACTTAAAATAAATGTTAGTTGTGCACCCCCTCCATCTTGAGACTTAAAATAAATGTTAGTTTTGAACCCCCTCCATCTTCAGACATAAAATAAATTTTAGTTTTTCACCCCCTCCATCTTCAGACATAAAATACATTTTAGTTTTTCACCCCCTCCATCTTCAGACTTAAAATAAATGTTAGTTGTGCACCCCCTCCATCTTGAGATTTAAAATAAATGTTAGTTGTGCACCCCCTCCATCTTGAGACTTAAAATAAATGTTAGTTTTTCACCCCCTCCACCTTCAGACTTAAAATAAATGTTAGTTTTTCACCCCCTCCACCTTCAGACTTAAAATAAATGTTAGTTTTGCACCCCCTCCATCTTCAGACTTAAAATAAATGTTAGTTGTGCACCCCCTCCATCTTGAGACTTCAAATAAATGTTAGTTGTGCACCCCCTCCATCTTGAGACTTAAAATAAATGTTAGTTTTTCACCCCCTCCACCTTCAGACTTAAAATAAATGTTAGTTGTGCACCCCCTCCATCTTCAGACATAAAATAAATTTTAGTTTTGCACCCCCTGCATCTTGAGACTTAAAATAAATGTTAGTTTTGAACCCCCTCCATCTTCAGACATAAAATAAATTTTAGTTTTTCACCCCCTCCATCTTCAGACTTAAAATTAATGTTAGTTTTGAACCCCCTCCATCTTCAGACATAAAATAAATTTTAGTTTTTCACCCCCTCCATCTTCAGACTTAAAATTAATGTTAGTTGTGCACCCCCTCCATCTTGAGACTTAAAATAAATGTTAGTTGTGCACCCCCTCCATCTTGAGACTTAAAATAAATGTTAGTTTTTCACCCCCTCCACCTTCAGACTTAAAATAAATGTTAGTTGTGCACCCCCTCCATCTTGAGACTTAAAATAAATGTTAGTTTTTCACCCCCTCCACCTTCAGACTTAAAATAAATGTTAGTTTTGAACCCCCTCCATCTTCAGACCTAAAATAAATGTTAGTTGTGCACCCCCTCCATCTTCAGACTTAAAATAAATGTTAGTTTTGAACCCCCTCCATCTTCAGACATAAAATAAATTTTAGTTTTGAACCCCCTCCATCTTCAGACTTAAAATAAATGTTAGTTGTGCACCCCCTCCATTTTGAGACTTAAAATAAATGTTAGTTTTTCACCCCCTCCACCTTCAGACTTAAAATAAATGTTAGTTTTTCACCCCCTCCATCTTCAGACATAAAATAAATTTTAGTTTTGCACCCCCTCCATCTTGAGACTTAAAATAAATGTTAGTTTTGAACCCCCTCCATCTTCAGACATAAAATAAATTTTAGTTTTTCACCCCCTCCATCTTGAGACTTAAAATAAATGTTAGTTTTGAACCCCCTCCATCTTCAGACATAAAATAAATGTTAGTTGTGCACCCCCTCCATCTTCAGACATAAAATAAATTTTAGTTTTGCACCCCCTCCATCTTGAGACTTAAAATAAATGTTAGTTTTGAGCCCCCTCCATCTTCAGACATAAAATAAATTTTAGTTTTTCACCCCCTCCATCTTCAGACTTAAAATTAATGTTAGTTTTGAACCCCCTCCATCTTCAGACATAAAATAAATTTTAGTTTTTCACCCCCTTTATCTTCAGACTTAAAATTAATGTTAGTTGTGCACCCCCTCCATCTTGAGACTTAAAATAAATGTTAGTTGTGCACCCCCTCCATCTTGAGACTTAAAATAAATGTTAGTTTTTCACCCCCTCCACCTTCAGACTTAAAATAAATGTTAGTTTTGAACCCCCTCCATCTTCAGACCTAAAATAAATGTTAGTTGTGCACCCCCTCCATCTTCAGACTTAAAATAAATGTTAGTTTTGAACCCCCTCCATCTTCAGACATAAAATAAATTTTAGTTTTGAACCCCCTCCATCTTCAGACTTAAAATAAATGTTAGTTGTGCACCCCCTCCATTTTGTGACTTAAAATAAATGTTAGTTTTTCACCCCCTCCACCTTCAGACTTAAAATAAATGTTAGTTTTTCACCCCCTCCATCTTCAGACATAAAATAAATTTTAGTTTTGCACCTTCTCCATCTTGAGACTTAAAATAAATGTTAGTTTTGAACCCCCTCCATCTTCAGACATAAAATAAATTTTAGTTTTTCACCCCCTCCATCTTCAGACTTAAAATAAATGTTAAGTGTGCACCCCCTCCATCTTGAGACTTAAAATAAATGTTAGTTGTGCACCCCCTCCATCTTGAGACTTAAAATAAATGTTAGTTTTTCACCCCCTCCACCTTCAGACTTAAAATAAATGTTAGTTGTGCACCCCCTCCATCTTGAGACTTAAAATAAATGTTAGTTTTTCACCCCCTCCACCTTCAGACTTAAAATAAATGTTAGTTTTTCACCCCCTCCATCTTCAGACATAAAATAAATTTTAGTTTTGCACCCCCTCCATCTTGAGACTTAAAATAAATGTTAGTTTTGAACCCCCTCCATCTTCAGACTTAAAATAAATGTTAGTTGTGCACCCCCTCCATCTTGAGACTTAAAATAAATGTTAGTTGTGCACCCCCTCCATCTTGAGACTTAAAATAAATGTTAGTTTTTCACCCCCTCCACCTTCAGACTTAAAATAAATGTTAGTTTTCACCCCCTCCATCTTCAGACATAAAATAAATTTTAGTTTTGCACCCCTTCCATCTTGAGACTTAAAATAAATGTTAGTTTTGAACCCCCTCCATCTTCAGACATAAAATAAATTTTAGTTTTTCACCCCCTCCATCTTCAGACTTAAAATAAATGTTAGTTGTGCACCCCCTCCATCTTGAGACTTAAAATAAATGTTAGTTTTTCACCCCCTCCACCTTCAGACTTAAAATAAATGTTAGTTGTGCACCCCCTCCATCTTGAGACTTAAAATAAATGTTAGTTTTTCACCCCCACCACCTTCAGACTTAAAATAAATGTTAGTTTTTCACCCCTTCCATCTTCAGACATAAAATAAATTTTAGTTTTGCACCCCTTCCATCTTGAGACTTAAAATAAATGTTAGTTTTTCACCCCCTCCATCTTCAGACTTAAAATAAATGTTAGTTGTGCACCCCCTCCATCTTGAGACTTAAAATAAATGTTAGTTTTTCACCCCCTCCACCTTCAGACTTAAAATAAATGTTAGTTTTTCACCCCCTCCATCTTCAGACATAAAATAAATTTTAGTTTTGCACCCCCTCCGTCTTGAGACTTAAAATAAATGTTAGGTTTGAACCCCCTCCATCTTCAGACATAAAATAAATTTTAGTTGTGCACCCCCTCCATCTTGAGACTTAAAATAAATGTTAGTTGTGCACCCCCTCCATCTTGAGACTTAAAATAAATGTTAGTTTTTCACCCCCTCCACCTTCAGACTTAAAATAAATGTTAGTTGTGCACCCCCTCCATCTTGAGACTTAAAATAAATGTTAGTTGTGCACCCCCTCCATCTTGAGACTTAAAATAAATGTTAGTTTTTCACCCCCTCCACCTTCAGACTTAAAATAAATGTTAGTTTTGAACCCCCTCCATCTTCAGACCTAAAATAAATGTTAGTTGTGCACCCCCTCCATCTTCAGACTTAAAATAAATGTTAGTTTTGAACCCCCTCCATCTTCAGACATAAAATAAATTTTAGTTTTGAACCCCCTCCATCTTCAGACTTAAAATAAATGTTAGTTGTGCACCCCCTCCATTTTGTGACTTAAAATAAATGTTAGTTTTTCACCCCCTCCACCTTCAGACTTAAAATAAATGTTAGTTTTTCACCCCCTCCATCTTCAGACATAAAATAAATTTTAGTTTTGCACCCCCTCCATCTTGAGACTTAAAATAAATTTTAGTTTTGAACCCCCTCCATCTTCAGACATAAATAAAATTTTAGTTTTTCACCCCCTCCATCTTCAGACTTAAAATAAATGTTAAGTGTGCACCCCCTCCATCTTGAGACTTAAAATAAATGTTAGTTGTGCACCCCCTCCATCTTGAGACTTAAAATAAATGTTAGTTTTTCACCCCCTCCACCTTCAGACTTAAAATAAATGTTAGTTGTGCACCCCCTCCATCTTGAGACTTAAAATGAATGTTAGTTTTTCACCCCCTCCACCTTCAGACTTAAAATAAATGTTAGTTTTTCACCCCCTCCATCTTCAGACATAAAATAAATTTTAGTTTTGCACCCCCTCCATCTTGAGACTTAAAATAAATGTTAGTTTTGAACCCCCTCCATCTTCAGACTTAAAATAAATGTTAGTTGTGCACCCCCTCCATCTTGAGACTTAAAATAAATGTTAGTTGTGCACCCCCTCCATCTTGAGACTTAAAATAAATGTTAGTTTTTCACCCCCTCCACCTTCAGACTTAAAATAAATGTTAGTTTTTCACCCCCTCCATCTTCAGACATAAAATAAATTTTAGTTTTGCACCCCTTCCATCTTGAGACTTAAAATAAATGTTAGTTTTGAACCCCCTCCATCTTCAGACATAAAATAAATTTTAGTTTTTCACCCCCTCCATCTTCAGACTTAAAATAAATGTTAGTTGTTCACCCCCTCCATCTTGAGACTTAAAATAAATGTTAGTTTTTCGCCCCCTCCACCTTCAGACTTAAAATAAATGTTAGTTTTTCACCCCCTCCATCTTCAGACATAAAATAAATTTTAGTTTTGCACCCCCTCCGTCTTGAGACTTAAAATAAATGTTTGGTTTGAACCCCCTCCATCTTCAGACATAAAATAAATTTTAGTTTTTCACCCCCTCCATCTTCAGACTTAAAATAAATGTTAGTTGTGCACCCCCTCCATCTTGAGACTTAAAATAAATGTTAGTTGTGCACCCCCTCCATCTTGAGACTTAAAATAAATGTTAGTTTTTCACCCCCTCCACCTTCAGACTTAAAATAAATGTTAGTTGTGCACCCCCTCCATCTTGAGACTTAAAATAAATGTTAGTTTTTCACCCCCACCACCTTCAGACTTAAAATAAATGTTAGTTTTTCACCCCCTCCATCTTCAGACATAAAATAAATTAGTTTTGCACCCCCTCCATCTTGAGACTTAAAATAAATGTTAGTTTTGAACCCCCTCCATCTTCAGACCTAAAATAAATGTTAGTTGTGCACCCCCTCCATCTTGAGACTTAAAATAAATGTTAGTTTTTCACCCCCTCCACCTTCAGACTTAAAATAAATGTTAGTTTTTCACCCCCTCCATCTTCAGACATAAAATAAATTTTAGTTTTGCACCCCCTCCATCTTGGGACTTAAAATAAATGTTAGTTTTGAACCCCCTCCATCTTCAGACATAAAATAAATTTTAGTTTTTCACCCCCTCCATCTTCAGACTTAAAATAAATGTTAGTTGTGCACCCCCTCCATCTTGAGACTTAAAATAAATGTTAGTTGTGCACCCCCTCCATCTTCAGACATAAAATAAATTTTAAATTTTTACCCCCTCCAGCTTCAGACTTAAAATAAATGTTAGTTGTGCACCCCCTCCATCTTGAGACTTAAAATAAATGTTTGTTGTGCACCCCCTCCATCTTCAGACATAAAATAAATGTTAGTTTTGCACCCTCTCCATCTTAAACTGCCTAAAATGCAGGGCCGGTGGGCCGCCTTATCCATAAGACAGACTATACAAAGTGCCTAGGGCCTACGAAAAGTTTAGGAGACATTAGGGCCTACGATTCCATAAAATAGGGCCTACGATTCCATAAAATAGGGCCTACGAAGGTCCGAAAAGACGGTAAATGAGAGATTTTTGCCTAAGGCCTACGGAAAGGTTAAAACGGCCCTGCTAAAAGGTCTACAAAGAAAGGATTATTTCAGTTAGAAATCTGGTAGTGAAACGTTTCAGGTATTTAGTAATGATATAGTTTAAAAAGGTAGTCAGGCCTAAAGTGATTCTTTAGTTTTCAAATTGGTAGTGGTATTTATAATGATATTTATTTACCAAAATATATTTTGGAATGTTAAGCTGGTACAATTATTACATAATTAATCCAAATTTGAGATTAATAAAAACCGAGTTGAATTATGATTGTTTCATTACTTAAACAAATAGTCGACATTACTATAAATAATGTATAAATAAATACATTCTTGACTCGACATTAATGTAAAAAATTTATAAAAATTAAATGACATTTATAAAAATTAAATGAGGGAATTGTTGGGGCGGGCATAATATATTTTAAAGCGCGTACTAGATAGTACTCTTTTTTTCAATATTCGTTATTGACGTACCAATTTGGTGGCTGAAGGGCCGATTTCAAATTTTTCACGTTTACTTCTTTAAAAAATGAGGCAAGGAACCACATTTGGTATTCCTTCGTTAGAATTTCTGACTTCGACGTCATCTTGTCACAGGAGTCGACTAACAGACTGTTATTATAGCGCTCAGTATACTCTGACCTTTGGGATTAAAAATTGAATTTATCGCCCAATGTTTTTTTTACTAAAATTTGGGCTGAAATTATATAATTTTTAGTCTTTGTCGATAATTTGACTTTGGCAATCTGGCAACGCTGCGCGCTGATTATTAGAGAATAGCACTTTCTTGGGTATTTGGAAAATACCAAATACTTCGTATTTTGAAAACCAACAGTCAAATTGAATTTTTAAAATGACCAAATACCGCGAGGTTTGTAAATTTGAACCACATAGAAATGATTATCAAATTATTCTACCAAATATATATATTTTGTGTGATGGAGAGTCTATCAACTAAGAAAACGTGTTATCAACTTAGTATATGGGTAAAAATCAGTAAATATATCAGATAATCGATAAACTAATAAGCTTAAGTAAAGGTCTAGGCCTTTGGTGCTTAGAGCACACACATATAGACCCATAACAAAAGAGGGGCCGCAGACGAGGCTTAAGTGCAAGTGAGACCTCTGGACGGAACATCCTGTTTGTGACGTTTTGAACCACGTGACCGCCATTGAAATATACAGGCGGAAGTAAGGAAACGGACGTTCCGTCCAAATGCTGAGTTGCCAGGTAAAAATGTTAATTTTCGGGCCCCCAACTTTCATCATGGCTCTATTAAGTAGTAATCAGTTTTAACCAGCACCTCCTAGTGGCTACGTCATCAACTACGCATATCTGAAAAGTATTTCGCGAAATGCAGTGTGTATGCGCATAAGCCGTGTGAACGTTTTTAAGCTTTGAACTATGCCAGAGCGAACTCCACCGTCCGCCCTTAGCTCCATAGCCAAGGCTTATTCAAAAATTTAATAAAATTATTTAATCGCTTGCCAAGTTAAAATTAACACTTAAATCTTGGCCAAATAATTCATCAGAACGTAAAAATAGCTATTATAAATAAGAGTTGTGTTTCTGAAGTTATTTATCTTTTAAATTTAAGATTTAGACGCGTTTTGTCACTCTGTGTGGCATTTATTAATTTTCTTCTCGCATGGACAACCTTTACTTAGGGGGACCTCAAGATATGCTTATGGTAAAATATCACTACTTACAAGTCAGTGCTTACAAATTAAAATTAGAAACTCAAAACTGTAAAAACTCAATTTTGAATAAATAAATTTATACATAAATGTATTTATTAAAAAAATTTGAGTTATTACAGTTTTGAAATTTGGAGTTAATATAAATTTTGAGTTAAAATTGTATTAACTCAAAATTGTGTTAGCTCAAAATTGTGTTAGCTCAAAATTGTGTTAACTGAAAATTGTATTAACTCAAAATTTTACTAACTGAAAATGTTATTAACTGTAAATTTTGTGTTACCTTCAAATTTTATTAACTGAAAATGGTATTAACTGAAAATTGTGTTAACTCAAATTTTAGTAATCTGTGTGGCCATTCAATCAATTATGTTAACATTCAATAATTTCTTATTATTTTTCAAAAAGTATGCGTTTTTACGGTATTTGTTTTGAAGAAAACGTGAAGAAAGATATCGTAAATAATTTACCCTATTGTACTTTACGATTATAACGTTACTTATAGAAAAAAATTGAGGTGCCTACGTGTGAAAATTCGTAGCGCCTTTAACACGTGAAGTTATGTTCCAATAAATATAATTTGACATGATAATTGAACGTTGTGTATTATCTCCGCCAGAATTAGATTCTGCCCCGCATTTAAGAACGAACAACTTGAGCCACGTATAGTCATTCGGAAAACCAAAATGAAATATCTAACGTACGTTTTGGTAAGTTGTTGACCAAATATTTAACATTTTTGTTGAACAGGAACTGAGCGAGAGGACGATTTTACCATAAGAAACATAATATAAAACTATGATACTTATAATTCTTCGAATGCTAATGTACTTAAAGGCATTCTGTTACCCCAACGATATAAATCTTCAAACTTTCAATGGTTTATATTTTCCGGGTTTATTAAACAACTGCTGAAATAACAAGTAACTATAAAAGTGTTGCATTTTTAAAGCTTAGCTCGCTGCTGATACTGAATATCGCCGAGCGTGGTTTTTGCAGAGCATTTTTAAATGCAGACTCTGACGATTATAACTGTGGTATTATTTGTACGGCCGGCCAAGGAATTGATTCCGTTTGTAAGAAAATATTTAATTCAAAGATGAATTTTTTAATTGGTGCTTTTTTCAATGACCTAGACTTTATTGTATTATTTAGTTACACAATTGACCAGTTCAATTTTTGGAGGGAAAAAGTAACCTCCAGCTCCGAAATTGGTTTGGATTGAATCTTCCATTAACGAAATTAATGTATTTTAATAAATCGAAATAAAATACATATAAATATGAATTTATTTTGCACATTTTATACTGTTCAATACGAAATGTCTTCTATTAAAGGGACAATAAAGTTGAATTTGAATGGTAGATTACGTTTTCAACTGCCTTCCACTTTAGGCTTAACAGAAGCTACTGGTGATTGGCGGTAATAAACGATTTAATAAAACCCATTCAACATTTCGCCTGGATGTGAAAGCTATTTTTTAAACGGTCCTTGTAAGGGCTGGTTTTCAAAAATTAAAAATGGTAAGAGCTTTGACGATAAAAACCTGTTTTAAGTCTAAAGCTTGTTTTCCACTGGCGCGCGCAACGACGCGTTTCTCAGCTTTGAAACGTTCAAACGTTTTTTCACGCGTAAAGAAAATAACATTATGACGCGCGCTAGTGGAAAACAAGCTTAATGTGATTTTTGGTGTTCACGCGGAAAAGCTTTGTTAAGCCTAACCGAGATATTTTGTGTTAAAAGTACGAGTGATTGACGCGCAGCGCCTCTAGGGGCGAGCTCGCGCGTAACTTGGTTAAAAATAAACAACAATTCCCGTTGACGCTAATGTAAATGTAGCGATGATTTTTACATTTTTCCATAACCCATGAAGGCCAATGTGAAGAATAGCCCCCCCTATTATTTTTCGTTTTTTATTCGATTTATTGGTAGCATTTTTTACGCTGAATTTAATGGTGTATTAATTATTATCCGCAAACATATAAATTAAAAGTTATCGGGAATGGGATTTTTCAATTTTCACGGGTATTATCCTGAGATTTCACTGGCTGGTCTACCCCGAGATAGAGTAGGACACATGAAAACAAACTTTCATTTTGGTCTATACTAATTGAATATCAATTAATGATTTGGGCCAATGTGAAGAATTGAACATCAATTAACTATTTTACTTTTCCGCGTATTTGGACAATACTTGATGCGTTATGGCTAGGTAATGTCCTCTAGGTCGCGTTATAGACGGCCCATCGTGATAGCAAGAATGGGGTTGGGGTGGCGCCGTCAGGCACCAATATTCTGTTTTCGATTGCACAAGTTGAAATTCTGTCGATAAGAACTTTTCTTACCCTCGCAAATGCTTTGAAATTGTAGATTTTTCACACGTGTTAACGAAGTCCTTTGGGCTATTTTTAACAATAGGTACTTTTGTTTTTTTTGGTTTTTTTTATTGTTTTCGGGTTTACGATACTTGATGCGTCAGGCTTGGTGCTGTCCTCTAGCTTTTTTTAGTATGGGGTTGGGGAGGCGCTGCGCGGCCCCAGCTGTCGAGCGAAGTGAGTGCGCGGCGCCGTTAGGCGCCAATACTTAGAGTACATTCGACGTTGTATAAGTCAACATCACACAGAAGTCATAGTATGGTTAAAAAAAACCTAAAATGCGTTGAAATACGAGAAAAATTCCCAACCCTTAAAAGTTAGTACTGTTCTGCATTTCAGCCTTTTCCTTTTTCGTCATCAGTCCTACGTTCTCCAAAACGTATTAAAATCTAGACATTTAAAGAATCGTCCTCCTCATCAGTCCTACGTCATCAAATAAACAAACAAATCTCGAAATATGTCGTATTTCCCGTTGTAAAAATTGCTGGCCAGTAACAATTTTACATTGATCATATCTTTTTAAATAATAAATTGCGATTAAAACTTTTTGCATTGTTAAAAAATCCCATTCTTTGAGGTACATATCATTAACATATTCAGTTCCCTCCCAAATCCCTTATTTGTAAGAGTTAAGTATAGTCTACACTACCACTACAAATTTCATTTTCAGTATTACTCCTTAGTACACACCAAACATAAAGTTTCATTTCACGTGTCCTGCTCTATCTCGGGAGAAAAAGTATAGAACTCACATTAAACTATTGTCGAAAATGCATTGAAATTGACGGTTTTCAAAACGCGTTAACTAAACTAATTCTCATTTGCGGTTACTAAAAGAAATACCTTCGTACTCCTTACACACTGGACTTTCATCTAAGAAAATAAAAAACCAATAAAAGGAGGGGGGCTGTTCTTCACTTTTGCCCAAATTAATTTAAAAGAAACCCAAAAAAAGCCTTAAAGATATATTTTATAGTTTTATTTTCGAAATAGGCGGGCTCAAAGTTCATGCGTATGCCTAGATGAACATCTAGGGAGAGAGCGGTGATTACCGGTGAATTTAAATACTTCTATCTTGTACAACCTAGAGTAATGTTTTATAGAAATTATATGACAATTAAAATTAAATTACTTACATTAATTGTTATATCGCAGACGTTTTTAGTCACCGACGTCTCTCGTATGCATTGCCCTTGAACTACTGAGTTGTCTTCGTTAACTGTTTCCCTAACGTTAAATATACAATTGCCGGGCCTGCCTAAAAAGAATGAATAGAATAAATAGAATAAAACCGATATGCTGGAGACGAGAGTGTGCCAGGTAGGATGATACTTATTCTATTTATTCTAAATGCGAGAATGACCATTCTTTTTGCCTGCTAGCTACGAAATTAATCATTTAACCATGATTATGATTAAACTAAAACCAACTTTCGAAATTATTAAATACGTGTTATACAAATAAAGCTAAATAACATGCATTGTCATAAAGGTAAATAAAATATTTGCATTCGATTTCGTCGTTTAATTATTGTAATCTAGGCCATTTCTTTGTGTTTGTATCACGTGAATTAAAACTAATTTTAGAGTTTATTCTAAGGCAAGGGAATCTAGACAATTATAATTTATCCGAACCTAATAGCAATTGAATCTAGACTAATTTATTTTTATTTGAAGTTTTGAACCTATAATAATAATTATTATTATTATTCTAATAATAATGATAATTATAATTATAATAATAACTAATTTATTTATTCTAGAGTGTAAAAAATGTTAATAACTACGGAATGGTTTTAAAAATATAGATAAATTATTCCATTTATTCTAACGCGTTTTCCGTATGCTTTTTGGCGTCAACGCGTTATTTAGCGATTGAAACTTATTCTATCAAGTTTTCCTTACTTCCGTTTCGAATACCGGAATTATTTTAACGCCGTCACGAAGAGCGTGAAGAGGGGTATATTTCGTGGTAGTTTCGTTAATTTGCACGTACTGGTTTAAACGTTATAGCCAAATTATTCTATTTATTCTAATTCCTTTTGGGTAGGAAATATGGCGTATCAGCGTTTTTTTCGTGCTTCACATTTATTCTATCATTTAAAGCTACTTCCGTTTCGAATACCGGAATTATTTTAACGCCGTCACGAAGAGCGTGAAGAGGGGTATATTTCATGGTAGTTTCGTTAATTTGCACGGACTGGTTTAAACGTTATAGCCAAATTATTCTATTTATTCTAATTCCTTTTGGGTAGGGAATATGGCGTCTCAGCGTTTTTTTCGTGCTTCACATTTATTCTATGGTTTTTAAGCTACTTCCCTTTTGAATACCGGAATTATTTTTAGGCCGTCACGAAGAGCGTGAAGAGGGGTATATTTCGTGGTAGTTTCGTTAATTTCCCTCCACAGGTTTAAACGTTATAGTCAAATTATTCTATTTATTCTAATTCCTTTTGGGTAGGGAATATGGCGTCTCTAGATGGCGACATGGTCTCCACGAACGTATAAATTATTCGATACCTGTAGCGGTTTATTTGAATTATTTTTCAATATCTTTTCGAAGGGAACTAGACCTCGTATTATTTGAGACGGTTTCTACGTGTATTCGAGGCTCATAGTGAAGTAAAGTAAAACCATGAACTTTAGAGGATTTCTTAGAACATTGAACCAAACGCAATGCGATTCCTTGATTTATTCTTTTTCGGATTTTTGAGACGCAGCTAAGGCATAATCACGTAACCTCCATAGGCATTAGGGACATGGTCATTCTAGGAAATAAAAAATTCTTGGTAAAACACATTTATCCTTAGTTTTTTTAAGATGAGTGGGTGTCATTTAATGATGAAGTAGTCAAAAGGCTTTGCGGCCTATGGCGGATATGTTTGTCCAAATGGCAAATAGATCTATTTGGTCCTTAACTAATATATAATCTTAAAGGGAGTTTAAAGCACCATATTTATGTTGTATCAACTAATTTCACCTTTTTTCCACCAGACTTAATAGAAGCTAAAGGTAATTGGCGCTAGTTAAGTTTAAAACCAGTTATCGCACGTTTTAGCAAACAATTTGGCGATTAACTTTATACTCCCTTTGAGGTTAACAATTCTATTAATTTGGTTAATTACGAAAATTGAGGGTTGATCTATGTTCTATTTTCTAAATAACTTACACCTAAATCTAATGGAACGATCGAGCTATAGAAGTTTAGTATAATTGTTAATTGCAATTGACCTTTAGGGCGGGGGAGTAGTTTCCATCTATTTGGGTCTCAACCCTCTGGGATTTTTAGTAGAACTTTGTAACGTTCTGACAAAAGCATGTTCGGTTGCCATTGCAAATCGAATGAAAATTTGATATATCATATAGGTCTACATTACGTTCGACTTTGAACAATAAACACCTCAGGTACTCTCCTTTGTGAGTAATTTAAAATTACCATTAGAAAGAACAAAACCAACAAGACGAACACTGCAGGTAGTTGGTTTTCTACTACGAGGCCTTTGGAATCTTAGGTAGAGAGTAGGAAATAAGCGTCTTATCAGAAGTAAATAAAAACGTGTGAGGCGTATATGTGGGGAGGTGAACATGAATGGCTACATAGTTTGGTATTTGTAAATTCGCCCTCCAAAAATGAGTATTCTTCAAAATGCGAATAAATATTTCCAAGTAATACAAATTTTATTAAAAAAAATATATTTAATTAACAGGAATATTAATGATATTATTAATATGGGTTATGAGTCCACCCGGCTCCTGGCCCGCGTCTATGTGAGCTTTCACCCCGACCACGACCACGACGACCTCCGCGACCTCCTCTCCTTCCTCCTCTTTGGACCAGATGCTGTGTCTGTAATAATAAAGATATTTTAAACGAGCCTCCAGTAATTTTTAAATAGAAGTAGAAGTCTATTGCTATTTGGAGGGAATGATTAGAGTCTTCTGACAGATATAATTTCTTACGAGCAATTGAACCCTTGACACATCCGTGGACATTTGCTGAAGGGCCGTGTCTAGTGTGGGTCCAAAATGGTGGACAGCCAGGGGGGGGGGGTATGTCGCTGTAAGCAGTGCTTGCTTCGCAGCTTGTGAAAGAGGCTGGCCTTGTATACTTAAGTTGTTAATAATATTCTTGCGCCTCTGCGCCACTAGAATGTCTTGTTTTTTTTTTATATCGCTGTACATTACCTGCACCCGACACTTTTGATCATCATTTTGCAGCTGAAAAAAAAAGGTTTGTGTGATACTGTTATAACTTATACACAGGGGCGGACTGTCGTCGTTTTAGTCAGGTGGGCATAGAAATCTCGAGGTCACCAAATCGTTAGGAACCCGAGAATCATTTTGGGAAAAAAAGCGTATTGATAGATTATCCCAGTCGATTTGGAAGGTGTAGAAAATTAAATTTAGTATTCTAGAATGGTTAAAATGTTCCCGTAAACAAGGAATTCCATAACATCGCGTCCTCCACCCCTCTTTTGGAACCTGGAATAACCAAATTAGAACTGGAAAAATCACAACTGCCAACATTGATGGCCGTTGACCATACGGTTTTTATCCCCCCCCCCCGTCTCTACTCTTCTGTTAATGACGCAGCATATCTGACACCTGACCTGGCCTTTACCAACTTTTTTCCTGTTTATTGACTATAACGTATTTAATTTTTAAACAAACTTGTGGGTATGTGGCTTTCATATAAGCCATGCTCTTTTTAAGAGTCAATTGAAGCTCATAGAAAAGAGATTCCCTTTTCTTCGCCTCGGCATCTGCTGGTTGCGTGATCCAATCCGTGTTATGGATTACAAAGCCATCGAGAATCGGAACAGTGTATTCCGGATCGTTTATCTAAACCAGAAAAATAAAGTTAAAGTGTTAATAATAAACTTTTTACAAATTGAAGAAAAACGAAAATTATAACTAACGATCTCTAAGTCAACTGAACCCTCTTCGTCCATTGTGAATTATAACCAGAAACCTGAACTAAAAGTAATAAAATAAATATTTTCACGCGCATGCGTCGTTACATCGGGCGATCCTAAATTTATGTGTAAAGGGTAGTCGTCTTTGATCATATATCTGAGGGGAGAACGCAACCCGTCAAAAGTCGTGAATTTTCTTGTGTACATTTTTCATTGGCTAGACGCTTTAGCGCCTGCTGACGTCGGAAGGGGAAAATTCGGAAATTGTCTCCCACCCCCCCGCCCGTAGAACGTTCAGCGTAAAGGCTCCTGACGCTCATCCAATGAAATTCGTACACAACCCTTCGTTAGCGTGTTTAAAGGCTAGCTGCGCTTTCCTTGTGTTTGTTGCTCCTAGCTGACACTTTATGACTAAGCATTTCCTGCACCTATATCCATTCTGAACGTGAGAAAATAGGCGAAAATGTAGATGAAGGTCATATGAAAATATCGTAAACACGGTAAAGTGGTTAATAAAAAGTAAAATATGTCTGAAAGGGGCCTAAGTATTACTGACTCCGAAAGCAAATAATTGATTCTAGTTCTACTAAAGTTGAGCAAATTGCAGGGGAGAATAATTTTAATTTTGACGTTTTTAAATATTAAAATGTAGATACAGAATATCAATCTGAAAAATCCGGCGACGAACGAAGTTTATCTGACAACATCAGTCATGGAGACGAAGATGATGTTAATGAAGGAAATATCCTTTCCGGCGTCTCTAATTTTAAGCGCTGTAAAAAAAATTATATTTTAGATGGAGTTATTTATTATCTTCTTTGTTCTAATATTGAGGGCGGAGATGCGTTAAAATAAGACGACATACTTTGTGGTAGGATAAAGCTAAAACAAAATGGAATATTAGATATCAAAAATTTTCCTTTGATTAAAAGATACCAATTAATAAAACTTTGTCCTAATAGCAAAAACGTCGGGGTCTTGAACGTGCGGGGGCGGATATGTAGAGTTCTGGGACTGATATGTAGATTTCACCGTCTAAATAAGAATGTTCTAATAGGCATTTTATTTTAAATCCAAAAAATGAATAAAAAAACACTCGAATGTTGACGGCTTCAAAATTCTTAATATCCATGAATATTTTACTTTTACGGTGGCGAATTTTTGTCCCAAAATCCATTGGTTTTTAGCTTACGTTTAGTATAATGGTATCGTTCTGAGAAAATAATCTATTAAGAACGCCGTCTTTTATTAATTTGGCCGGTACCACTCTAAGTAAATATCAATTGTTTTTTAACCATACGTAAGAGACCATTATGCCAAAATACTAGAAACATTCAAATATTCATTCATTCTAACATACATACATACATACATACATTCTCAAATTTTAACGTGGTTTCCTGGTCGGATATATTTGTGCCATATCTTTAGGGGCGTTTAAATTTTATGGGCGACGCTAAATATATTGGGACGCTGGGGAACCAAGTTTCCATTTGGTCACTTTAAAGGGGAAACTTGAAGCTTTAGTAGTTTGGCCTTATTGGCGATGAATCAATTTTATGGCGAATTTATATTCAAGGAACATTTTCCTGAAAATATAGGTTTGAATGTTTTTTATATAAATATTCAATCTTACTTTCTCTCGGGCTATTCTATTAATTTTTGGCATTTCTTGCAAACGTAATACGTTTTGAAAATTTTATATTCTTTTAAACCTTCGCACTTAACGTGAAACCATCTACGACAAGAAACGCGGAACACTTGGCGATCGGGAAAACTACCGGTACATGTCGCGTCTAATTCGCAAGTGTCCCATGCCTGTGTATTTGTAGCGTTGAGCCACCCGCTTATTTCAAAATCGGTATTGCTTTGTACTACGGAGCACATCAAGTTTGAGCCTTTTCTAATCGACTCGACATCGGGCAGACATTTACTCTTTGATAACGATCGCGTCTTATTGGCGTAGTCTTTTTTGTTACTGTATTCCTTTGCGAACAAATACAACCATTTGCGACCTTGCGAGCTACTTATCTTTAGGTTTCGGGTTTTTTGGCCCGTTAGGCTGCAATAAAGGTAGAGTTGTCCGTTTAAAGCGCAGTCGTATCCATAAGGCTGCTTCTCGCAATCTGTACTCTTAATGCACTTCCATTCTTCCGGCTCAAATGGTAGATTCGCAGTCTGATAGCACATGTGTACTATCGTACGAAGGGTTCGGAAGTGCAAATCCGTAGGAGAATAGTCGCCCAATGGGTCTAAAATGTAAATCTTCTTGCTTTTGAAATGGACGAGTCCCAGTAACATACGCATCTGTTTCTCGAATGGTTTGTCTGGAATTACGGTGGCAATTATATCTTTATTAAAGCCTTGGTTAATACGAAGGTAACCGGCTACACGCTGGAGGAAATTGGAAGAACTCTGATCTACGAAAAGCTCCTTGTAAACGTTTTCGTACAAGGTTGTAAATAATGGCAAGACGTTATCCGTCTTTTTGAGCTTTCGAATTAGGACTGGCATTGATAAGTTTATCAGAATCGATGATATCCACGCTCCGTCTTTCAAGCATTTAAACGTTTCGCTTTCGTAATCGGTTTTGGAAACTGTTTCAAAGGGAACGTTTTCCAGACGACCATCGAAGTTCTTTATTACTTCTATCGTCATTTCTTTTCCTACTGAAGCTTCGATTCTCTCGAGTGGCGCGCTTTCAATATTCTTTATAGAATGGCCTTGAGCTATTTCCGTCTTGGAGCATTTCTCGATTAGATCAACTTTCTCTTTTCCGCTATCAATCAAATCTTTGACATTCACATCGAAGAACCTAAGCTCCTCCATTTCATTGGTCGTAAGATCTAATAACGCGAAAGCTTGGGTACGTGAAAGTTGAGGATTTTTTATCCGCTCATTTTCGATGTGGAGATTAATTCGGTCTTTCAACACTATTTGATGTTTACGAAGGCTGAAAATACCCGCTAACCCATGCTTATTTTTGTTTTTTAACGATCTCTCATCATCAGTTTGGACTGGGCTTAATTGCGGTAATTCTTTGCCCGTTGGATTAGATACCACGGGCCATCGACTTCCGGTGTTATACCAATGGTTATATTGTTCTCGGGCCCACAATAAATCTCTATGATTAAGATTTTCCAAGATATCCAATAAATCTTGAGGCAAATAATGCTTTCCCTCATACGCGAAAGCGTCTCGAATATCTGATTCCAAATGTATCACTGTTTCAGCGTCTGAAAAGTCAAATTTGGCGCTTCGTATCTCCGTTACGCGTTCTAAATTGAATCCGACAGCGCTAATCATATTTAAGACAACCTTTTTACGATCCTCGTTCTCAATAGCCAAAAGGATAGGTTTATTTTTAAAACTGGGTTCGACCTTTTTCTCGCTACGTCCAGATACAAGCGGAATATTTTCAGTCGTCAATAGCATCATGTGATGGAGCCAATTTCTTCCCTTTTCGCTATCAACGTAGCTATATTTCGGGCGTAAAGTGTTTGGGTACACGACGTCATTTAATACGCAATAGAGATTGGCCACAACGTATAGTCCGCAATCGTAACCGTTCGGTTGGATAGGGACTTGAGTAGGATACCGGTATTTCCAATTACCCGTGTGTTCGGGAAAAGCGCATTTGGCTATTTTCTCAAGGGTATGGCGACAATGAATCAATTTTTCCCGTTTTCCTTCGTTCTCCGGTAACTGAAGATTATCAGTCGGGAGCGAGTCCAAAATGGCAATTGCTTTCTCGTATTTAACAATAATACCAAGCAACCAATGAGATCCTCCAAAGATATTTGTCGTGATTAGGACAAAGATATATTCTTGGTCACCCTTTTCGTCTTCAAGGAATCGTTCTACATTCCCGAAGTTACTTTCTAAACTCGCGGCCAACGAGTATAAACACGAATCTATAAACAAAGCGCTATCGCAAAATTTGCTGTTGCGAATTAAGTATTTCATACACTGATTCAGGATAGCATCTTCAATGTATTCACCGGGTTTGAGAGTAGAAAATTCTTCACTTTCAAGACTTTGGCGACATTCCGGAGAACAAACCCAATGATCGTTAAGGTTCAACTCTCCCACATCGTGAGGAGAGTTAGTCTTACTCGAGCGCTTCGCTGGTTTTACGTCTTCACGGACGCATTTTCCCTCATCTGGTATCTTTCTTTTTTGACTTGTCCGTCTTTCGGTTCCATCAGTTTTTAGGCCGTCAGCTATTTTTGCCTTTTCAATTGGCGTAGACGACTTTCTTTTAATTGGCGCGTTAAAAGTGACAGTTCTCTTCGGAGTATCGGGAATGGACAATGGCGCCAATAAACCATCACTCAGGTCGTTAGATTCTAAGTCCTTCAAAGGCGTCGACTGATGACTTCGTGTGCCAACGATGGAGTCTTGTGACGCTACGTAAGAATCGATATCCTCGAATCTTCGTTTTCCGTCCGGTTTGGTAGTCTTAAAGTTTTTTTTTCCGGAACCTTTCTTTCTCGTTATTGCCGTGAGAGACGGAACGTCCGGAATCTTTTCCGAAAATGCGCTTTTATTTCGAATCATTTCTACAGCCAACACGTGAAAGCAACGGCTGTTGCCGAAATTGCAACTACAAGACTTTTTCTTGTTACTGGGGTTAACAACGTGGTATTCGTTCTTACTGGGATCTCTGACCACATAAACCATCGGATTGGTAACGAGTGTGACTAAATTTTGTCTCAGACAAACTGAAGCCAACAATTTCTGGGACCATCTACCCGTGTTCCTCTCCGTTATGGGATCCGAAGAATTCGGTACCACGCCCATTCTGGCCGCTTCGACTATTTCGCTTCTGTTCGCCAGGGAGATATTGAGTTTCAAGTTTAACTTTTCGTTACCTTCAAACTCCGGCTTCAAGGGGTATTCTCCTTGGCCATCGACGGCGCGATCGTAGTCGTTTAAATCGATGCTCTGTAAATCTTCTAAAACCATAATGGCGTCGTCGATCTGTTTCTGTTCCCCTTCGAAGGCGCGTTTTATTTTGCTGTTATAGCTCTCGCTGGGGTTATTCGTCGGTGGCGTTTTACGAAAGATCGCGAACCTTTGGTGGCGTTCGGCAATCGCCCTCGTTTTCAAATCAACCTTCAAGTGATTGTCAAAATATTTCACGAATTCCGCTGGCCAAGTCGGATAATATTCTCCGTATTTTTCAACAAAGTCCTTTTGCGTTTCGCATTCTAGTAACGCGCAAAAATGATCTAGGAGAATCTTCTTATTATTTCTCGTGGTTTTTGCTTGATCTAGCCACCGCTCGACGTTTTTCTTCAAGTGATTGTGGCAAACAATTAAATTAGTTTTACCCATTTGAGAAGCGCCCATTATGGCGTGGGTGATAGCCGTTTCTCTATCCGAAACAATGGGGCAGTTCGATCCAAATTCATCCAATTTCAGTTCTTTCGCCACGTAATCGCGCCAAAAGCGCTCGTGGACTTCCAGAGACTTGACTTGGTGTATCAGAAAAAAAATCGGGACAATGGGATGTTCGACGAGCATCGTGTTTATCATAACAACGATGGTTACGAAAAAGTTACCCAATTTAAAGGTAGTATCGCAATAAATAGCCTGTTCCGTTTCTTCATCGTCATTTGAAATCTCTAGTAGACGATTGGCTAACGTCACGGCTTCGGGGTGGCCAAATACGATAGTTAAATCGTTCGTAAAATCTATCTGACGAACGAAATCGCTAAATACCGTCCTTTTTAACATTATCACCGCCACCAGAGGGTCGTTACAGATCTTTTTCTTCCGATCGATTAGGTACTTAGCGTTTCGAACTTGTTTGCGATTTCGAACATTAACCATCGGTCGCAACGCGGCAATATCGTCGTGGACTGCTTCGTTTTTAATGTTCGTTGAGTCCCTTTCCGCCGCAATTTGAACGTTCTTGTAAGTTCTAGCGGACGATTTTGAGACGTTATCTTTCACATTTTGCAATGTCGAGGGAATAGTGCGGACGTAGTCGTGTCGTATCTTATCTTGGCGACAATTGCCATGCGCCCTGGGAACCCAAGCAGTTTCGTCGCCAATGTAGTGCATAACTGCGGTAAATACGCCTGGAGGATTTTGCAAAGTGAATATCTGTCTCTTGAATCTCGAAGAATAGTCTTCATCCTTCGGACCAATTTTTATTAATTGGTAAAGCTTAATCAAAGGCTCATCTTTTAATTTAGAGGTTCCAGATCTTTTCCACTTCATCTTATCACAAAGTATGTCTTCTCGTTTCGATGGATCCGTCGTTGAGACCACGTAAACGTCTCCGCCCTTAATATTAGAACAATGAAGGGAATAAATACATCCCTCAAAGGTATTCTCTTTCACCGCGGTTAAAATCTCGTGGGCTTTTTTGTTGGTTAGTTTGGACACGTTGGTCATATAAGGCACCACATTTTCGTCGCTTTTACTATTGGTACCGGCGTCGGCATGGCTATTATCGTCTTCAACAACGAAATTATTATTGTTATTCGAAATAACATCATCATCGGTACTAATTAAACCGTCTTCGTCTTCGGATTCATTTTCAATTATCGAAATATCCTTCTCTTCATTTTCTGAATTAGAAAATTGGCTTTCTGTATCAAAAGCATCATTATCAGAATAGTCGAAATTCGAATTATTCCGCGATGAATCACGTTCATCTTTGTCAGAACTCGTATCAGAATTATGAGTTTCAGACATGTTTTCTTTATTTATTAAAAGGTTTGTTAAGATATCTGTTACAAATTATGTAACGCTCAGATTCAATGTTTTTATTCAGTTCAAATTATGCGTAAACCACGCAATTAGGACTGGTTAACTGGGATTAGTCACAAAACCTGTAACGCCCAGAATTATATTGTATATTTTAGTCCTACGTTTGTGCAAACCACACAATTAGTACTATTTACTAGTGTAGGATTAAAATTATCAGAATATATAGTTTCCACAAAAATGTATTGGAAATCAACTAAATTAAAGCTTAAATTAATTCTTCAGAATAAAACAGTAAACTTACAGATCAAGAAGTCAACAAATTTTGGCCTAATCTTTCGTCCAAAATTTTAATACAGCCGATCGAAGAACTGAGCTATAAGAACTCTAAACAAAGAGTGAAGATTTTTGGCGCAAAATTATAGCAAATCCTTTTCACAATCCCCTAGATGGTGAAACCTGACCGCTAAAATTCAAGGTCAAGCTCTCTGAAAATAACGATTTTCAATTTTGTATTATCAGTTAGGTCACGGCCAACTTTGATCTCGCGCGCTACAGCGGCCATCTCATTCGTTGACGTTTCTGTGTTAACCTATGAGCAAAATATGTGTATGACGTGAGCACCCCTAGCGGATTATTATTTTTAGAATAGTTTTTACATTGAAGACAATATAAAAACCGAGCGTGGCGCTGAACTCCTACACGTTATAGTACAGTTTATAGGGGGAAAATCCTTGCTCGCGGAATTTCGACGAATGTGTTGGCCGCTGTAGTGCGAACAGCGCGTGATCGAAGTTGGCCGTGGTTAGGTATAACCTAAACTTAGAGCAGACAACTTTTGTTTAGATGTTTATATCCCAGGCTGAGAAATAAGGAATTTTTTTAAACTGGAACTGTGGCCAGTAGAGCCTAGGTAGTTTAATTAAAAAACTGGCCATTTGCCATTTTTAACCTTCAAAATCAGGCTTTCATAATCTATGGTCAAATTATCTATTCTTGACAATATGTGCTAGAAGCAAAGACCAAACAATGTTAGGGATTATTATAGAATTTTTTTAATGAACTAAAATCTTGAAGGGAAAAAATTAATTAAGTGGTCACCAGGGCTACTAACACCCCAAGCATTTAATTTTTAAACTGGCGATTGGCCTGTGATAGTGCCTTATTTCTCACACTATATAGCCGCTTATAGCAATGTATAAAGTCAAAACGAACATTGAACTAATTTCACATTTAAATTTCTTTATAACGAAAAACGTTTTTTTCTGGTCGGTTAAGCGAGAAAACAGGTGTACAAATTGATTACTTGATTTCCAGAAATCCAGCTTATCACGGGAAATCAAATATTTTTTTGAAATAATGCATAAATCATTTAGTATTTTCTAGAATTCAGTTGTAACCACGCATTTCCCAAAATAATTAACGGTAAATCACCATTAATCATTAACGCGCGAGAAATTCCGGATGTTTTCAAAATTCGCGAGTGATTCAAATTCGTAAGAAGTTGTAAATGTAAATGACGTAATTTACGTCACATTACGCGAACAAAGTTTCAGTAAAGGAGATACCTTCATGGAATACTAATGAATAATTATTTTACATATTTGCTGGAGTGAAATCTATTCACCTGACCTAAACCCCACTACCAACTTTATACATTGAGTCCGATCAAAAGTGTAATCCGAAATTGGCTGTTAACCGCTCAATGATATACCAAATGTATTCGCATCTTTGCTTTGGTCGTAGTTACGAACTTCATTGTCAAATAAAAACTAGATGCCACGTATATTTGAGTACCCACAATCCCCCTTAAGTACATCTTGCGTATTAAAGTTGAATCTGAATGTTTTAATCAATGAACTTAATAAGCGCAGTTTAGCAACCTAACAGGAATTTTTACGAAAGGGAGCTCTTTTCAAAACCACCCTCTTCGTGAAGAACAATATCTCAATCACCCTATCCTAAAAATAATTAGCGTACTAAGCGAGAGCAAATTGACCATAAATAGAAACCTATTACAACACAATATCAGTCACGTTATCCATTAGCTAGGAACTATATATTTCAACTTGATAACCTTCATTACAAAAAATACGAATTAAAATATAAGCCTCACCACTAATCGGTCAAACCATCTAACCATTAAAACCTTCGGATACTAACACACTTCAAATATTAAAACGGTGTCAAAGTAAAATTTTAACGCTTATGTCAATCGTTCATTAAAAGAACAAGCACTCCAAATAAGAGCACTATAATAAGATATATTATATTTTTCTAGTGAAGGAGCCGGCAAATAAATGTCTGAAATAATTTAATGTTTAAAATAAAAAATTAGACTTTTAATTCATTATTTATTAGCATTTTGAAGAAGAGTTAGTTTTGGAAAGGGATTTATAAATAGAAAATTATAATTATTAATGAGAAAGAGGGTAGAATAAACGAGATTAACCGGTAGAATAAAACGGGAAAGAAAAGAAGCCAAAAAGAGATAGAATAAATTTGAATCACGAAATAAAACAATTTCTTCAAAAATTAACATTTATTGGGACGAAGAAAGCCCATCTCTTAATTTTTGATAATGGTTTTAGTTAATTCCATGGATATTTTTAAAAAAGTTCAATTTTGAATTACGAAGATACGCCTGCACCAAAGAAAACGCGTTACAATGAATAGAATAATTCCGGTATTAGAAACACGGTAGAATAATTTCACTTTATTTCTAACACCCCACACTTAATTATAACCGTAAAAATATAACATTTATTATTTTTCGTTTAAATATGAAATCTACGTTCACATAATTGAAGAATAATTCGAATAAACCGCCACTGGTACAGAATAATTTATGCGCTCTTGGAGATAGTGTCGCCATCTAGTAGATAGCGTAAAACATGCACAACGAAAAGCCATTCGAAAAACGCACTGCCTAAATATAATAATTTGGCAATAACTTTAAAACCGGTGAGTGGAAATTAATGAAACTATAACGATCTTCGTGATGATGGCCAAAAAAATCTGGTATTCGAGAGTGAAGTACCGAAACAATGGTAGAATAAGTTTAAATACGAAAAACCGCAGCTACGACAAAACGCCATTGGAAAAACGCACTGTCTAAATAGAATAATTTCGCTATATTTTTAAAACGATGGCGTCGAAATTAACGAAACTACCACGAAATATACCCCTCTTCACGCTCTTCGTGACGGCCTAAAAATAATTCCGGTATTCAAAAGGGAAGTAGCTTTAAATGATAGAATAAATGTGAAGCACGAAAAAAACGCTGATACGCCATATTTCCTACCCAAAAGGAATTAGAATAAATAGAATAATTTGGCTATAACGTTTAAACCTGTGGAGGGAAATTAACGAAACTACCACGAAATATACCCCTCTTCACGCTCTTCGTGACGGCGTAAAAATAATTCCGGTATTCAAAAGGGAAGTAGCTTAAAAACGATAGAATAAATGAGAAGCACGAAAAAAACGCTGAGACGCCATATTCCCTACCCAAAAGGAATTAGAATAAATAGAATAATTTGGCTATAACGTTTAAACCTGTGGAGGGAAATTAACGAAACTACCACGAAATATACCCCTCTTCACGCTCTTCGTGGCGGCCTAAAAATAATTCCGGTATTCAAAAGGGAAGTAGCTTTAAATGATAGAATAAATGTGAAGCACGAAAAAACGCTGATACGCCATATTTCCTACCCAAAAGGAATTAGAATAAATAGAATAATTTCGCTATAACGTTTAAACCGGTGGAGGGAAATTAATGAAACTATCACGAAATATACCCCTCTTCACGCTCTTCGTGACGGCGTTAAAATAATTCCGGTATTCGAATGGAAAGAATAGAAAACGTGATAGAATAAGTTTCAATAGCTAAATAACGCGTTGACGACAAAAAGCATACCGAAAACGCGTTAGAATAAATATAATAATTTGGCTATAACGTTTAAACCTGTGGAGGGAAATTAACGAAACTACCACGAAATAAACCCCTCTTCGCGGTCTTCGTGACGGCGTAAAAATAATTCCGGTATTCGAATGGAAAGTATAGAAAACGTGATAGAATAAGTTTCAATAGCTAAATAACGCGTTGACGACAAAAAGCACACCGAAAACGCGTTAGAATAAATAGAATAATTTGGCTATAACGTTTAAACCTGTGGAGGGAAATTAACGAAACTACCACGAAATATACCCCTCTTCACGCTCTTCGTGACGGCCTAAAAATAATTCCGGTATTCAAAAGGGAAGTAGCTTAAAAACGATAGAATAAATGTGAAGCACGAAAAAAACGCTGATACGCCATATTTCCTACCCAAAAGGAATTAGAATAAATAGAATAATTTGGCTATAACGTTTAAACCTGTGGAGGGAAATTAACGAAACTACCACGAAATATACCCCTCTTCACGCTCTTCGTGACGGCCTAAAAATAATTCCGGTATTCAAAAGGGAAGTAGCTTTAAATGATAGAATAAATGTGAAGCACGAAAAAACGCTGATACGCCATATTCCCTACCCAAAAGGAATTAGAATAAATAGAATAATTTCGCTATAACGTTTAAACCTGTGGAGGGAAATTAACGAAACTATCACGAAATATACCCCTCTTCACGCTCTTCGTGACGGCGTTAAAATAATTCCGGTATTCGAATGGAAAGAATAGAAAACGTGATAGAATAAGTTTCAATAGCTAAATAACGCGTTGACGACAAAAAGCATACCGAAAACGCGTTAGAATAAATAGAATAATTTGGCTATAACGTTTAAACCTGTGGAGGGAAATTAACGAAACTACCACGAAATATACCCCTGTTCGCGGTCTTCGTGACGGCCTAAAAATAATTCCGGTATTCAAAAGGGAAGTAGCTTTAAATGATAGAATAAATGTGAAGCACGAAAAAACGCTGATACGCCATATTTCCTACCCAAAAGGAATTAGAATAAATAGAATAATTTCGCTATAACGTTTAAACCTGTGGAGGGAAATTAACGAAACTACCACGAAATATACCCCTCTTCACGCTCTTCGTGACGGCCTAAAAATAATTCCGGTATTCAAAAGGGAAGTAGCTTTAAATGATAGAATAAATGTGAAGCACGAAAAAAACGCTGATACGCCATATTTCCTACCCAAAAGGAATTAGAATAAATAGAATAATTTGGCTATAACGTTTAAACCTGTGGAGGGAAATTAACGAAACTACCATGAAATATACCCCTCTTCACGCTCTTCGTGACGGCGTTAAAATAATTCCGGTATTCGAAACGGAAGTAGCTTTAAATGATAGAATAAATGTGAAGCACGAAAAAAACGCTGATACGCCATATTTCCTACCCAAAAGGAATTAGAATAAATAGAATAATTTGGCTATAACGTTTAAACCAGTACGTGCAAATTAACGAAACTACCACGAAATATACCCCTCTTCACGCTCTTCGTGACGGCGTTAAAATAATTCCGGTATTCGAAACGGAAGTAAGGAAAACTTGATAGAATAAGTTTCAATCGCTAAATAACGCGTTGACGCCAAAAAGCATACGGAAAACGCGTTAGAATAAATGGAATAATTTATCTATATTTTTAAAACCATTCCGTAGTTATTAACATTTTTTACACTCTAGAATAAATAAATTAGTTATTATTATAATTATAATTATCATTATTATTAGAATAATAATAATAATTATTATTATAGGTTCAAAACTTCAAATAAAAATAAATTAGTCTAGATTCAATTGCTATTAGGTTCGGATAAATTATAATTGTCTAGATTCCCTTGCCTTAGAATAAACTCTAAAATTAGTTTTAATTCACGTGATACAAACACAAAGAAATGGCCTAGATTACAATAATTAAACGACGAAATCGAATGCAAATATTTTATTTACCTTTATGACAATGCATGTTATTTAGCTTTATTTGTATAACACGTATTTAATAATTTCGAAAGTTGGTTTTAGTTTAATCATAATCATGGTTAAATGATTAATTTCGTAGCTAGCAGGCAAAAAGAATGGTCATTCTCGCATTTAGAATAAATAGAATAAGTATCATCCTACCTGGCACACTCTCGTCTCCAGCATATCGGTTTTATTCTATTTATTCTATTCATTCTTTTTAGGCAGGCCCCAATTGCCTACCAAAAGAGCTGGACCTTTTTATACGTAGATTCTTTAAAATATTTTCTAAGTCCATTTAACCACAAAAATCCCACGTATTTCGTTATATGTTTCGTATTACAATTAGCGTTCGCCATCATTTAACGATAGTAATCGGGTTTTTCCGTTTGAAAATACGCAGTAGATTAAACCGAGCCTTAAGACTGGGCAAGATTCACCGCGTTATAATTTTCACCTACCATGAACGAAACAACGGATGAAAAGTTATGAAACTAGCTTTGAAATAAACCTGGAAACTTATTTCAAGTCATATTTATAATTCACTGATGAGCAAATTCGCGAAAAGTATTAATATCGTTCCGAATTACAACGTACTTTCTAAAATCTCATTTTGCTTTCTAATACGCGCGTTGACAACGCAAACTTTACCTAGACGAGCAGCTGTTCGATTATCTACATGACGCGTTAAAAATATTATTTTTGAATGTTATAAAGCGATATACGATTTTTGAAGCCAATTTTTTTCCTACTTTGAACTTTTTTTTTAGTCGATTGTGACGTGTGGGACAATTCAGTCCTCTCGTCCATTTGATTAATCCGGGCGGGATATGTGTAACGGCCACGCCAACGGGGGGATACGTGGGGATACGTGGGGACAGGGGTGGGGACACCCGTGGCGGAAGTATTCCGACCACCCGTTGGGGGATTGGTGGTTTTCCTCAAACGGCCATCCACAAACTCTGCCTCCCAGACGCTTGGGATTACGGGAGTACGCCACTACTCCCGGCCTACATTTAAGTTCAGTGAAAAATTGTCAGTGGAATATTTCTTATATCATTTGGTAGGTTAATCAACGTTTAATTATCGTCAACTTTACATTAATTTCAATGGGGCGGGGAATAAACTTTTAACCAAGTCACGCGCAAGCTTGCCACGAGAGACACTGCGTGTCATTTTCGTTTGAAACGGACAAAGCCTATCGCGCTGTATCTTCATTTTGAAATATTAAACATTAATTATAATCGAAATAAGGAAAAAATGCGTGAATAAAGTGATATGTTGAACCTAGATGACTTACTTACTTATCGTATATACTATTCTCCACCACACTCCCCCCTTTTCGGCTTTCCGTTGCTATGCAACGCGTTTTGAAATTTTTAATGTTAGGCTTAGTTTCTCTTTTCGATATAACCAGAGAGTGTAAAGTCGCTTCGCTACAGAGAGGCGCCTCTTCCTATCCCCGTAATGTAAAAATTTCGTGGTATTTTTTTTCCCCATAAGGGCGTTGAAGAAGCAGACGACGGTGTTTGCAATTCCCGGACACACGATGGCACTGTAAAATTGCTTATCAAAGAAAAATAAATTTTGCTCTCAGTAGATTAAGTTGAATTCAGCTGTGATGTTGAATTATTTAAATCTTAAGTAAAACAGTTGATTTCGTAAGAAATGTATAAAGTAAGTACAAGAAAAATCACTCCTTTTTTCATTTCAATATTAACAACTATACTTTTTAATATATCAAAAGAAATTCATGGAATATTTTATGGTCTGGCCAAGTCTTCAATATTAACAAGGTAAGTTATTAATTTTACAAAAAAAAATAATAAAATATACCAAAACAAAGTTAATTACAAAAAGTAGTAATTTAAATAATAATATAAATAAAAATTGATATATTTTGAATAATATAAATAAAATTTGATATTTTAAACAATGAGAACATGTATTTAAGGAAGAATATTTCCGACAGATAGGGAAATAAATGTTTAATCATTGTCCTGTATCACAGGAACTAGTGATACAGGACAATGAATTAGTGCTGAATTTTTAACAGTTTTCGGTCTAATCGTTTCTGTGTTTTAATATATTGATGATCAAGATCTTGCTTTTTAAGGGCACTGTGGATGCAGAACTCTATGAAAAAAGATATCATACTTTGAAACATGGTTGAACATGATGTAGAGTCTTTAGGAATCTGAAACCATTCCTTGTGAAGTCTACGTGTGATGAATCTTTCCAAACGCCCTTTAATATTTGTCATATGTGAAAGTAATTTAAAACTGGTGTCAAATACTTCATTCGCCTCAGTTACAAATTTCAAATAATTGTCAGTTGGTACGATGATATTACCAAAAAGCGAGTTGTCTGCTGATTTGTATGCCTTATAGTATGCCAGTATATTTGTTGGATCAAGAATTGGACTGTCCTTTTTAAGCTGACTAAGGCAAGTAGAACATTGGTGTTTTGAATAGCAACGGTGAATTAAATATCCTGAAATATAACTAAGAACATTTTCTTTTGGAAGGTTTGGACTTTCAATAGCTTTGCAAATTTCTAAATCTTCGTCAGTGAATTGTCCTTTATCTTGCAAAACCCAATGGTTATCATAATTGGACAAATCTTCATCGGGTCCTGGAGCTGGTACTTTAAACGAGTCTATGTTTAAAATAAAGTCATCTAAATCGTAAATGCAATTTGAATCTGATGGTTTTAGGAGATTATTGACGGATGCAGCTCTGTACGCTGCCCGGAATTGTTGAGGATTTGGATGATCTCTATTACCTCCTTATTGGCGAATGGAACCAAAGTAGTTTTCTAAAAAATCTTGACTAATTCTTCCAGTTAGTAAGAACTTAAAACCAAAATTATCCCTTAGATCATTCCATAGGAGTAGCAAAGACTGAATTGAAAGTTTCCACCCTTCAATACAAGGTAAGGTTTTATACCTACAGTTCTGAGGCTTCCATGTATTAAACCATTCCAATTTTTCTTTCAGCATTGGTATTGTAATGGGGAGGGACCTTGGCAATACAAATGGAAAACCCATTTTCCCAGATAGATGGCGCCACACGACTGACTGGTTTTTGGCGGGAAGGATGCGCCATAAAAGGCGGCGCTTGGACCTGGGGAGCTCATTCCGTTCACAGAGACCGTCCGATCAACAACTATTTATTTATACTTAACTGTAAATTTAACAAAGAGAATAAAACAAATTATTTTCATTGCATTTAAGTCGCAAGGTTTATTGTTTTGCCCTACAAACCCCCATACATTTGCATTCTTGGAGGCACCGCCGAGATTTTTCTTGTTTGTATGGTGGTAAGTAGGGGTTTTTTTTGCCGTTGTATTTACTTCTCATTGACCATAAGTGGGTTAGGGTTTTATTGGGTTTTTTTTTTATGTTTAAAGTTAGATTAATCTGTTAAGTTTTATACGTTGGGGGAGTTTTTATTATTACTATTATTCTACGTTTTCTTTTGGTCATGTACTTCTGGCTTGTGGCTATTTTTGGGGCTCTGGCTGTTGTCCTTGGTTTCTGTTGGGGCAGTCGTTGAGCTGATTCTTTGCCGGTTTATCCTGAGGTTCCTCCATTACCGCGGGGCGGGGAATGTCGGGTACCGGAGCGGGACGCTTATAGGGAAAGGAGATGGAGACGTAGGGCCCATCGGACGTCGAGCGATCGGTCATGGGTTCCGGGGGCGTCTAATTCTAATGGGGATTCTGAGTATCGGGCTATGCGGAGGGCGGCACTCGATTCCGAACTTCGTCGTCAGCGTCTGGGCCCTAACCCTGGCTGGCGAGAGGGGGATAGAGATTTATTGGACGTGGTTGCCGGGCGTCCGTTGACTTCGGGGCCTTTGCCTGTCCCTGGGGGGATCAACGTTCCACCTCATCCTACGTCTATCCGGGATGGGCGATTAGCAGATACGGCTGCGTCCTCGGACATTTTGTCGGTAGGCGGGGTTGCGGACAATGTTGGGGCTAAGCGGCTTGGGTCCGCGGTTCAGGGGAATTCGGGTGGTAATGGTTCAGTGGCTGGTCTTTGCCGGGGGGTAGTCGATCCTGAGCAGGGGTTGTCCGGTGGGGCGTCCCAGTCAAGGCCTAGTTCCGCCAACCCATTCTTGCCTTCGTCACCTGTGCCTTCTGGGTCTCGTTGTGCTACCGGTAATCCATTTTTTCCTGTGGGACCACCTAACCTCAGTTCAGTACCCTTGGCGGCCACTGGGGGGGGCGGCATCTGGTCCCTTCCATAGATCGGGGGTCTCCTTACCTTTGCCTTCTTTTTCGGGGATTCTTTTGGAGGACCCTCGGGTTTTTCTGGGCGACTTGGAAACTTATATTATGTTCCACGGGATTGGTCATCAGGCGGCTGTACACCTTCTGCCGCAAGTTTTGCGGGATGAGGCTGGATTATGGTTTCGTGATCTCAAGACACAGCTCGCTGGGTTTTTGTCTTGGGATGTGTTCAGGCGGGAATTCCGGGATCGGTTTCTCTCCCCGGACAGGGAAAGCGTCTTGCGGGCAGACCTGTTTGGGGTTGTGCAGTTGGCGGGGGAAAGCATTCCGGCTTTTCGTCGTCGGGTGGTCACCTTAAATTCCCTCTTGGGGAGTCCTTTACCGGAGGCTGAGCTCCTAAGTCTCCTTTTGTCTAGAATCGATCATAGGGTACGTGTTTGTTTTTCCCGGGCGCCCTGTAGGTCGATCGAGGAGTTCGATGCAGTAGTGCGGAATTTGGGGTTGGAAACCTCGGTGGGGGGGAAACCATTCAATGATCCCTCACAATTTCATTCGGCCCATGGGTTTGGGGACGTTTATAGACCGCTAGGGAATCCGGGGTCTGGTGGTTTATATCCTGGGCAAAGGGGTCCTTCTCGGGGTGGTCAGGGGGGAGCACCTGTGGTCCGACTTCCTCCTACTTGTTTCCTTTGCGGGGAGCCGGGTCATTTTGTTAGGGATTGTCCCTCTCGGGCGGATATGGGTCGCCGTCCCCGGGTCCGTGACGAGTCCGTCGGTCCTCCACAGGCCGAGTCGGGAAACTCTTGGTGAAGCCTTTGGTTGGGTCGGGGGGGTCTTCACCTAATGGCACTGGCTCTAGTAACAGTACATTGAACTCTGTTAATTGTGGGGGGCGTCTACGGGGGATTGCGGTCCGGGTTTCTAATGTTGCCTGTGTGGCGTTTTTAGACCCTGGGGCAGAAATTTGTGTAATGTCGGCGGGGTTTGTGGCCAGGCTGGGGTTGGAGGCCTTAGTCCATAGGGTGGAGCGTCTTCTTTCCCCGGCGGTGGGTCCCAGTGTCTCCTGTCTGGGATACGTGGGTCTCGATGTCGAATTTTCGGATGACATTGGGGCTGTTCCTGTTACATTTTGGGTGGTGGAGGGCTTAGGGTTTAACCTGGTTCTTGGGTTGGACTTTGTGGATATGATGGGGGTGAGGGTAGATTATGTTCGGAATCTTTTTCACTGCAAGAATGGTACGCTCCCATTGTGTTTTCTTGAGGCCGGTTTGGGCGCTTTGGGGTCAGGTCCCGAGGAATCAGTAATGGAGGATTTTGGGGAGTTGGTGGTCGGCCAATTAGCTGAGGGACAGCGGGGGGATTTGGAGAACCTGTGTCGGGAGTTCTCTTCCCTTTTCTCGAAAGAGGTGGGTCGTACTACTGTCCTTTGCCACCGTATCCGGCTCCAGCCGGGGACGGTTCCGTCCCAGAGACAGCCTTTTCCCCGTAGTCCACATGAGAATGACTTGATTGATAAGGAGGTGGCGGAGATGCTTCAGCGGGGGGTCATTCGTCCTTCGAGGAGTCCCTCGGCTTCCCCGGTTTTATTAAAAGGCAAGAAGAATGGGGAGGTTAGGCCCTGTATTGATTTCACGGCGGTTAATAAGGTGACTATTGGGGATCCTTTTCCCATTCCTCGTATCGATGAGGTTTTAGATCGGGTGGGGAAGCCCAAATTCATTACTCGGTTAGACCTGAAGTCGGGGTTTTGGCAAGTTGAGATGGCCCCTGAGGATATTGATAAAACCGCCTTTGTCACTCGGGAGGGGAAGTTTGAATTTCTGGTCATGCCCTTTGGGTTAACTGGGGCCCCTGCCACGTTCCAGCGCCTTATGAACCGGGTTTTGCGGTACGCAAGGCGTTTCGGGATCTCGGTGTATTTGGACGACATTGTAATTGCCTCCCAGACCTGGGAAGAACACTTGGCTGCGTTACGGTACGTGTTTTCCCAGTTACGGAGTGCGGGGTTAACCCTGCGGCTGGATAAGTGTAGCTTTGCCCTACCGAAATCGGAACGGTTTGGGTTCATTATTAGTGAGGACGGGGTACAACTAGATCCTAGTAAGGTACGGGCGGTGGCTGCGTTTCCTCGACCTCGGAGCGTACGGCAGGTCTCTCGGTTCCTGGGGATGTGTGGCTGGCACTCACGATTCATACCTCATTTCGCTACCTTGGTCGCTCCCTTGAATAAATTAAAACGGAAATCTCAACGTTGGCGGTGGGGGCCCGAGCAGGAGGCATCTTTCCAGGGGTTGAAGGATCAGAAAACTGGTCGGGTGGGTGATGTCTACTATTATTCTCCCGAGCCTCATCGGGTCAAACTACGATCCCGGCCGGAGGTGGTGGCCTTCCTCCGGCGCTATCCGGGGTTGGGGGGGGACCTGGGCATCGATAATTTTTCGTTTTCCCCCCGTGCAGTTGGGGCCCCTCCGTTTGAGGAGTTCCGCGACGCCTTGTGGTGATCTCTTTTAATCTTTGGTGGTGGGTTTTTTCAGATGGCTTCCTGTTCTGGCCTTACTAGCGTTGAGGATGTTGTCCTGATAGATGAACCCGTGGGGGATTTTGATGTTGCTGTGGTTCTGGTCCCGGAGGTGGTTGGTCCAGAGAAAGCGGTTGCGGCGGGTTCTCCTGAAGTCTCTGCTACAGCGGTACCGGTGGTGGACGTAGCACCTATGCCTCCTGCGGATGGGGTCGCCGACCTAGTGGATATCCGGGATGTGCCCTCTGCCTTGTCCGTTCCAGTGCCTTCGTTCCAATATTTGGATGGGTTTTGCTACATCCCTCAGATCACGAAGCGTCTGGCCTTGCCGCCTACGGTCAACTTTGGTCTCTTTGCGGCGGCCAATTCCGCGTTTTTCCCTGGGGGTTATCTCGGCTGCGTGTCCAACCTGTCTCTTCCGGCTACTTTACCAGTCGCCTTCAATCGGTTAGTACACTCTATCGGGGTCTGGGTGACTGTGGGTATCCCTCCTCATTGGGCTCTGGCGGCTCGTTCCCGGGATCTTCTGGGGGATTTGGAGGCTTTGCTCACGCATCGCCGGGCCATCGCCGTGGGGGCCTGTGGGTTGGACTTAGACCGCGTGGGGGGCATTCCTCTGCGCGTTCAGATGGAGGTTTTTTGTGATCAACTTTTGCTGGCCCGCCGCCTTTCTTATCCGGTGGTGGTCCAATGCCGCCGGGCATATCCTGACGTGGGGGACTGTTTGGTCGATTGTCTGCCTAGGGATCACCCGATCCTGCTACATAACTATTCGGGGGACGTGGTTATGGCTCGCCGTTTCCTGAGGGCCTTTCCTAACATATATTTCGGTTATTCCGCGATGGCCACATTCCCTTCAATGGGTGAGACCCGCGATGCTTTTCTCTCTTTGCCGGCTACGTGTTTAATTGTGGAATCCGCGTGTCCATTATTCTCTCCTGTGGGTTATTCTGCCCCGCGGTTCCTGGGTGAGGGAGTTCCTCTTCCGGGGGCGGCTTGTCACCTCGTGGAATCCTTGGCACTTCTGGGGGGGGTTGGTTCCTCCGACTTGGCCGTATCCTTATTGGATAACGTGCGCCGTTTTTACGGGGTTCATTTTCACTGATCGGTTGGGGGGGGGGGGTTTCTGAGTTTTCCATTTTTTGGGGGGGGGGTGGGATGATGTAATGGGGAGGGACCTTGGCAATACAAATGGAAAACCCATTTTCCCAGATAGATGGCGCCACACGACTGACTGGTTTTTGGCGGGAAGGATGCGCCATAAAAGGCGGCGCTTGGACCTGGGGAGCTCATTCCGTTCACGGAGACCGTCCGATCAACAACTATTTATTTATACTTAACTGTAAATTTAACAAAGAGAATAAAAGAGTTATTTTCATTGCATTTAAGTCGCAAGGTTTATTGTTTTGCCCTACAAACCCCCATACATTTGCAGTATGTGGATGGATTGATCAGTCATTGCTCTCTTACAGCGTGTTTCATTGTTTAATGACCTGCTATTGAAGCAATCAAAAAGGTCGTTCATATGCAAGAGGAACTCTGCTGTGTATGTGCTTTCAATTGTTAACTCCCCTAATCCCAGTGAACAAGCCATTTGAATGCAATTAGAAACACTTCGACTGAAAATTTGGGCAGCTAAACTGACTTTCATGTTAGAAAATGCTGGTAACTTGATATGCTTACGTTTCAGCTTATGTGCGCTTCGAAACTTACCAATTTCTTGGTCTATTTCGAAAAAATGTTCTAGGACTGCCCAAGAAACTAGATTGTCTTCCACTATTATGGGATACCGTTTGAAATTGTTCCTCACACTTTTCAAGAGATGTGGAGGATCGAAGAAAAAATAAATATTTTCTTCTTCAATTTCAATGAATGGCTTTTCCACTGATATTCCCATACTTTTGAATAAATTTTGATTGCCTGTTCCCTGGTCACAGACCACAGCTTTGACAATAAGGCCGATACGTTTTAGGTGAGTTAGGCAATCATGAAGCAATATCTTCAAAGTCTGTCCGGGACAAGCATCTTTTGTGAGGAAGTAACCAATTGGTTGTTTGAATTTCAGTTTTATGCCTTTCACCATGAACACCAGGGCCTGATTTGCATACTGTTTTGACCTTCCATATGGACCAAAGTCTACGAAACCTTCAATGTTATCGTTTTCATTATTGTAAGTCAGCTTTTCCCTTAGGCTCATTTCATCAAAAGAAACTAGAACAGCTCTTTCGCTTCTCTTCTTATTCTGAAACTTAATTTTCAGAGCTTCTAGAGTTTTATGGTCAAAACCTGGAGAAATTTTCATGCGAGCCAACCATTTCTCTAGTGTTCTTTTTGTTGGAAGGCATAAAACAGCTTGCCACATTCTATAAGCTTGTGGGCTGTGGTAAAAAAGAGAAAGAGCCCATTTCTTTAATATGGTTGAGTATCTTCTTCCTTTTTTTTTCCGTTGTCTCAGTTTTAATTCTGAATCAAATAGTTCTTTAGAAAAATCAGACAAGAATCTAGTGGCATTTTTGGTATCACATATTTTTCCACTGTCTGCCAGCTTTTCTTTTAATCTTGCCAGCTGCTTTTTCATTCTTTGCATTTTCGCATCCTTCTTGCGCAGGCTTTTGAGAAGTCTCGACTCTCTCTTGGTTTTTAACCCACTAACTTGAACAGCTTGATTTTTAACTGGCTTTTCTGAAACTTCTAATTCAGCTCCTATATTTGGTACTAGTGTAATAACTTAATTAGTTAAATTAAATCAATTTTAACAAATGGTGTTTTTTTTTCTTACCATTTTCACTGTCAATATGTTTAGTTGAACAGCTATAATTATGTTCAATACAAATATATTTAAATGGAATTGATAGTTCTGGGTTTAAATTCAAAGCCCTTTTTCCGTAGGAATTAATTTCATCCACTGTAAAAAAAAATTCATTTAAAGCTAGTGCTCATCCTTGGGAATATTTTATATAACTTACTATTTGCTTTGTTGCATTGATTTTGGAGTGCATAATTATGCATTTGTAGTACTGCGTTACTTTCAGACGCGTTTTCCTTACACCCGTTTGTAGTTTTAACATGATCTTCGGGCGCTTTTTCATTTGCTACTATTTGAATTAATTATAAATGAACATTAAGGAGTAAGAGACCATGGCGGAAGAGGTTTTTACCTTCAGTGTGCCTAGTAAAAACCGTGGTTTCATTGGAATTTTCCAAAAAAATAGTAGGTGTAGCTAATGGTGTAAGCCTGTTTTTGGTTTTGATATTCATAAAACCATCGTCAGTAAAATGAAGACCGCAAAGTACGTGGTTAAAGTTTAAGTAATCTGTAGTTTTATTTTGGAGCTTTTCATTGTTAACATTTTGCAGCCACAATGCAGAACTATAAGTTTTAAGAAATGTTAATGTATAAGAATAGGAATATTAAATTTAAACGCGTATTCACCGATCTTTATCCCTTGGAAACTTGAAAAAAGACAGACGCGAGGTTCCCTTTTTATTAGATTTACAATTTTTAGCCGAACAAGACATTTCAAAATAAATTAATTAATTTATTAACTCGCAAAAATACCAAAAAAACAATCTTCCTTTTTGCGTCTTCTCAAACTCTAATTTAGCGCGTGCCGGAGATCCTACTAGCGCCATCAAACGGCCGGGAATTGTGGACATTCTCAGCAAATAAAATCGTACCACGGATTTTTTAAAGAGAGGCGCCTCTCTATAGCGAAGCGACTTTACACTCTCTGATATAACAGTCGTCAGCCAGATTTCCCGCACGGTACTGATGAGTTCCAAATAGAACGAAACCGGTCTACCGTTGGAATTTCTGGCTATTTTATTTTATTTTATTTTATTTTATTTTATTTAGTTTTTATGTAGTTTATTACTCGAAGATCTATTTGATCCGAGATTCGCTCGAAGACCTATCGGTACGAGTTATTAGTAAGTTTCTTAATTTCTTCAAATTTGTTTAGGATTTAGATATATTATCCCTTTTAATTATGGACTAATCTACTTTTTCGCGTATTTTGGCTAAAGTTGGTTTGACTTGATTGCGTACTCGTAGTTCGCCTTACTTGTTTAAGAAGGCTATGATCTAGTAGAAAGTAACGTGGTAACCGACCAACCAGAAATATTTCATTCAGCGATTGATTTTCGCTGAAAGGGGGGGAAATAAGAAGAGAGGGTCTGTTATTGAAGCGCCTATTTGCCATTTCAGTTTACTTCATAGCCTCATAAACTGCTGGATTTTTCGTTTTTCAAATAATCGTCTGTAGAATAAAATCCAGCAGTGTATGAACTTCTCGCGTTGGCCAACAACGACGGGAGTATCTAGACCATAGATAAAATAACTTCGTATATAGATAGGAAACTTCAATGGGGCAAACTGACTCTCACGAGATTGCCCTGACATCTAGTGACTGCGCCAGTTGGCTTTGTTCTCAAGAGCGTAGAACGTATTGAGGAATTTGAGGTCGGAGTTTTGGGAATAAACGTATTTTGCAAGGTAAATGTCTTCAAATATACCAGAAATAGCGTTTAAAACAAACTTTAAATCTTTACTGAATGCTATTTCATTAGTGCTATTTTTTAAATTTGCTCTCAGTTCAAGAAAAAGTACTTTTAATACATATAGCTCCCTTAAGCCTTTGCAATTGGGATTGCGTTACACCAAGGTTCTAGTACGGACTTCGAGTAGTGCGAACTTCACCAAATAATATTATTCGGGTGCCTCCACCAGATGGCGGCCAAAATTCTGGCGTTGATACCCCCGACGGGAACATGGACCCAGTCGGTCCATAAACGTTGTGACGAACATCTGTGGCTAGTGATAATGGACAGGAAAAACAGAGAACAATTCCACCTCGCCATTACGTATATGGCTGTCAGATCGGAAAACCCCGCTTGGAACGAATCTATAAGAGAGTGCCTCAAGAAGGACATTCAGGAGTTGCAGGGAAACAACCACCCTGATATCATCCTTGTGGGCGATTTCAACGCACACATCATGGATTTAGATGGGTGTGAAGATCAGGCGGGAGAGGCCCTGCAGACATTCGTGGACGAACTGAGTCTAATAATTCTCAACCTCGAACCTATATGCGAAGGCCGGAAGACATGGCAACGCGGGGACCAGGGAACATGTATCGACTATGCTTTATGTACACAGTCGTTGCTACCCCGTTTATCCCGTATGTTTATAGACGAAGCGGGAGTGGGGGACTTAGACAGCGATCATAACCTATGCTGGGTTGAAATTTTACCACGCCAACATAGGGGCACACCCTCCCATAAGGCACCCTCCCCAGTAACTCGCCCAACATGGAAAGTGCGGGACGACGGAAAGCTGCAGTGGTTTACGAACACCCTCGAAGTAGCCTTACAAAAATTGGAAACTCCGTACCGGTACGATATATTTGAAGAGGAGGTCCTTCACGCGGGCCACGTTACATGTGGGAAAACGAAACCACGTGCCATAGGAGCAACAAATAGACACCTGCAGTGGTTTACGCCTGAATTGAAGACGGCGCGAAGAGCGCGAAAAGCCGCTAACGTGGACTACCGCAAGGCAAGGAAGATAGGAGATCCTGACCAAATCGAAAGTAGCGGTAACAAATACCGTAAAGAGAAGGCAGCGGTTCAAACACTCTTAGAAAACACGATCCGCTCAATGAACAGCAAGACCGCCAACGCCATCCACACTGCTGGCCGTCACGCGGCGAAAAAGTTCTGGAGATTCTTCAAACGGTCCAAGGGCGGACACGGCCAACCAAAGCTGGAAGGATTAAAAAGCACCGACGGTCACCTGCGAAAGAATCACAGTGACATAGCGGACATTATTACAGACAACTTCTCCCGCAACCAAGAAGGCTGGCTCAGACTAATTTCTACCTTCGACACTGCTCCTAGACCGCCAATACCTTTGGGGGGCAATCATGAACTACTCATGCCGTTCGCGGCGAACGAACTAGACACGGCTATTAAAGCTCTTAAGACTGAAAAATCTGTCGGCCCGGACGACATTCCCAACGAATTTCTGAAGGCCTTGGGACCAACAGCTCGGGCGGACTTACTGAGTCTATTCAACGATATTCGAACTTCAAACGATATCCCGAACTCGTGGAAGAAGTCGCGGGTCTGTCTCATTTTCAAAGGAAAAGGCAAAGACCCGGAAGCAGTTGACGCGCACCGCCCGATAATGGTAGCGAGCAATGTGTACAAACTGTATGTCACACTTTGGCTTAATCGCCTGGTCCCCTGGTTGGAGTCCCGGGGAGTGATGGGAGACATGCAGAATGGGTTCCGCCCTAGTCGATCACTTGCGGATAATGTGTTCGTCCTAACCAACCTCATAGAGACCGCAAAGTTGGAAAACCGTGAGATGTATGTTGCGTTCCTCGACCTCAAAGCCGCTTATGATAGTATCCAGTACCCGGTGCTCTGGGACGCAATGCGACGAGTGAGCATTCCGGAGACGGTCATAGACCACTTCCAGGCCATTTACAGCGAAGCGATTGTACCACCAAAGCGATCCCAGTGAGGGTTGGGGTCAAACAAGGATGCCCCCTATCGCCCCTTCTGTTTGCACTTGTCCTGGAAAAGCTGGAAGACCGTCTACGTAGTACTGGGGTGGGTTTCAACCTGCGATGGCCATCGGCAGATAGGTCAGACAGGACAATACCGGGATCTTTCTTTGCCGACGATATCGACCTCATCGCCGACTCAGCGAAAGATCTCCAGGTGCTACTCGATACAGCTGGGACGTTCACCAAAGGAAAAGCAATGCGATTCTGCCCCGCTAAGTTGGTAATAATGAACTTTACACCAAAAGCCCTTCTACCGGAAGATCTCCCGGCACCGGTGTTCTACCTAGATGGCCAGGCGCTCCAGGAGGCAGACGAGACGAAATACCTGGGGGTAATAGTATCCACCCGCGAGGACTACCTCGACGCTACGAATGCGGCCCGTATTACGAAGGCGAATAGGTTGAAAGGTTCAATCTCCTCGACGAGCCGTGCGTCTTACGACAGATACGAGGTGGGCCGCGCCCTGTGGAAGTCCATCGCCATCCCCGCCCTGACGTTTGCCACGGAAAGTTTGTGTCTAAATGCCACAACTTGGAAGATCCTCGAGTGAAGGCAAAGGGAAGTTGGCAAGGTGTCCCTGGGAGGCAACGCCATCACGGCTAACGCGGCCATAGAAGGGGAGATTGGCTGGTCCACTTTCGAGGCACGAGAAGCCCGAGTGAAGATGAATTTCCTCGGAGCATGCCAACAGGCTCCCCCGGATCGCCAGATACGTGCGGTATACGACTATATCGATAGGCCCACCCACCGAACACAATGGAGCCACCGCACAAATCGCCTCTACAGGAAGTTCGCGGTCCGGGCGAACCTGGGAACCTGCCCCACCACAAAACTGTGGCGACAACGGGTATGGAGGGACGTCGCAGCCACAAACGAATCGCGTTGGAAAAAAGAGGTCAGTAGCAAGACCAGCCTTCGGGATTACGCCTTAAAGCAAAAGCCAGTCAAAGACGCCATATATGACAACAACCGAGGAAGCTGCCTACTGTTCCAGGCACGCACCGGCGCCCTCCCAACGGCAGCCAGGGAGTCCGAGATCCTTGGGAACGCACCAACATGCAACCTCTGCGCTGCCCCGTCAGAAACCGTGGCCCACATCTTGGAAGAGTGCCCGGCGTTGACCCCGGAGTGACTTTTAATACGCGAGTCCGAGCAAGTGCCTATGGTAGTAACCCCATCATCCCCGGATTATCTCCGATGGCTTGGACTAACCGAAGAAAAACAAAAAACAGAGACGACGGAGGCCACCAAACACCTCTTGGACAGGTGGTGGTCGCTCCGCAAACCTACTAAACGACCAACGTGGTGACACACACCATGTCCCCTCACTGTGCCCCTTATCCGAAAGTTTAAGTGAGCCTCCCTGATTTAAAAGGGACCAAATTCAGAGTCGAAAAGTGAACTGAACTGAACTGAACTGAGCTTCTACAACATGAAGTTTCTTATCTATGGTCTAGACGTTCGTGAATTTAATTTCTTTAAAATCGTTTTGACTGCTAAAGAAAACATGTACAGTTACATTACAATTTTAACACATTTTAGAAATAATTGCTAAATCCGGGTACAAGATGAAAATAAAAACGTGTTTAACCCATTGAGTTGGGAATATTAATTTAGAGGTCCAATCAAAACGTCGGATTTCAGTATTTCGCGAAACAAGTTTTTAAAATTTAGAATACTGCCGTCTGCTTCCAAATGACGAGAAAACTTTATCATTCTACCCGTGGTGCCGTCTATCTCTCAATGATTCGTTCGAATAAGAGTCACGTTTTCCGGCAAAAATATTTTTTTTTAAAGTAATGGATGGCGCCACGGGTCATATGATAACGTTTTCTCATCATTTTAGAGGAGACGACACGTTCGTAATTTTCAAAAACTTGTTTCGCGGGGAGCAGATTTGATTGGATCTCTAGATTAATATTCCCAACTCAATGGTTTAAGCAATACCAAAACGCGACTTTAGTATGGCTGTGAGCATTGGCTAAACACAAACATTTGTTTAAATGTGTCTTCGATTTCGCCTATAATACAAGTCTTAGGAGCATTTCCATTTAAACCAGTATTTACGATTGCTAAAATGCACGTTGCTAGAAAAGGAACAACCAACCATATTAATCTGAGCAGGAAAATTGTAATATTCGGTATTTTTTTTATATAAACGCTATCAAAAGAAACATAAAAGCAATAAGTATAGCACTCCCTACGGTTTTTAATGCTAATTTCCTGAGCGAACCTTTTTTCGACATTGACATTCTCCCCCAGCTCCGACTTGGACTTGCACTCAAACTGAGTAGCGTGCTATCTTCCTTGGTAGTAGTATATTTCGCCTTAGGTTTATTTAAACACTTCGGGGCTCTGTGCTGAGAACTAAACATTGATTGCGCCGGTTTGAGTCTATTTGATCGATTCCCAAATGATCGAACGGGTCCCATTTGATCAAATTTCCATTTGATCGAATGGCTTTGATCGAATGGCATTTGATCGAACGAAATTTGATCGAAAGCTACTGTAGGGTAAAACTACTAGTTTTTGGGAGTAAATCGAAAAGGCAACATTTATGTATAAATTTATTTATTCAAAATTGAGTTTTTACAGTTTTGAGTTTCTAATTTTAATTTGTGATAAGTTAATAATGAAAAACTCTTATTATTAGTCAAACTGAAGTGTGATAAAATGGTGATGTATGCTGTAAAAATCAGCACTGACCAGGCCCGGACTGGCCCGGGCGGCTAACCGGCGCTCGGCGGTCAGATCGGGGCCAACTCAATTTGGGGGCCATAAAGGAAAAATTTGGAATCAATGAGAAATGAGACCATCACGATTGCAGAGCAGGTGGGGCCAACTACTAGCCAGTCCGGCCCTGGCACTGACTTGTAAGTAGTGATATTTTACCATAAGCCTATAATGAGGTCCCCCTAAGTAAAGGTCTAGCATTGTCCATGCGAGAAGAAAATTAACGTATGATGTTAGGGCAGTAACGTCATTTTGGGTAGAGTAGCCACGTTCGGGCTGATAAATGGGTTTGAGTCTATTTGATCGATTCCCAAATGATCGAACGGGTCCAATTTGATCGAATTTCCATTTGATCGAATGGCATTTGATCGAAAGCTACTGTAGGGTAAAACTACTAGTTTTTGGGAGTAAATCGAAAAGGCAACGGTGCATACGCGCCGACGGCGCGCGTACATCAACCTAACCTAACCTAACCTAACCTAACCTAACCTAACCTGACCCTATTTATATAAATCAAAAACAATGGGCCGTTATCGTCGATGTCATAAAAAATTCCATCATATAGTGTATAAAGTAAAAATATCTTCATCTTTATGGCTTAATTCAGTTAAAGCAATGAATTATTCCATCATTATTCCTTCTGCACTTAAGCAATGCATTATTCCATCATTATTCCTTCTGCACTTAAGCAATGCATTATTCCATCATTATTCCTTCTGCACTTAAGCAATGCATTATTCCATCATTATTCCTTCTGCACTTCATATTGACATTCGGTAAAATAAAAACATACCAACTGGTACTATAAATACTTTTGAATTCGATCAAATAGTATTCGATCATTTGAAGGTTCGATCTTATGAAACAAATGACAAATGGGATTCGATCAAATGGAATTTCGATCAATTGCAACGTATAAATGATCGACTGTCGATCACATATTTTTCGATCAACACCATTGCGCCATAGCTCTGAAAATTTTTCTCTAATTGATATACTTATAGTTATTATGTTACTTATGACGCTATGGATATTATACTACGTGTCACATTAGCTCGACAGAAATATGGCTTCGTCTTCAAGTTATAAAAGGTTCCGACTCCGAAGTAGAAACGCGAAAAGAAAACTGTGCTGTTTGAATTCTAACGCCTAGATAATTTGGCCACCGAGAAAAATGTATGTTCCCATTTATAAATTTTCGTGAGTGCTAAATGTTTCTACTATATAGCTTGGACTGTGTACGAACAATGTTCACGACCGCTGTAGACGTTTCGGATACGGGTTTAATATCTCAAATAGTCTTAGTCGATAGCTATGCCGCAAAATTTTCGTTTTGAAAACGAAAACATTTGAGAGAGTTGGCCGTTTTCGATCTATCAAAATCTGGCAGTCTTGCCTGCCTTCCGGCCTGTATCTCCATACCCAAAATGGCCGACGATTACGCCGCCGAATATATTTTACAAAACTGAACGGCGGCATTTTTGACCGTTATTTTGAATTATCGACTATGACTATGAATAGTAAATCTAAATTTTATATTTAGTTTCTATTGTTTCAAAATTGCTGACGCGAGGAACAATTTAAACTCGAGCCACGCAGTCACTTCACGAGGAAATTTTCCATCCAACATTTCACGAAAATGCTCTACATTGTCGTAAGAAAATACGCAGTTTTTAATAAATAATTAATTCAAGCTAATTAATTACAGGTTTGCTTACTAACGGTAGCCATCTACAAATGCCAGGGTAAAAATTGATTTTCAATTTCCAATACTTCGAAATAGAAGTAATTATTTTTTCTTGTAGCAACGGAATGTCCTGGACTGAGCTTACAAGCGGAAGGATTAGGTAAACAAATAAAATTAAGAATGAAATTAGTTTGAATGCACAATTATTTTATGATTATCTCCCCCCCCCCCCCCACGCAAACAGGTTCTCTTTGCGAGATATACAAGCCTAATCCAAATCAAGGTAAGATCAGAAGCAAATGACATCTCTCTTAGAGAAGTATTCATCACGGTTCATACAACCATACGTAACATAATCACTCAAAAGTATGCCATAAAAGCATTTCCTATAATGACCCCTTATTCACGGAATATGACGTAAATTACGTCACTTCCAACTCTGTGACGATAATCGCGTCATCACCTTGACTGATGGGCAACGGAAGTTACTGAGCGGATTTTGAAAACGCACAAAATTTCTAATTTTAAAAATTTATAGTTTAGCTTGCGCCTCACGATCACTTGGTTTCGTTTCCATGGTTACCTTTTCAATAGCCCAAGGATTATAAGAATTTTTGTATTGTTGGGTCCGCTTATTGTGTGAATAAGGCATACTTTTGTTGATTATGTTACAAATGATACAACATATTGCAAAATATTTCACTGATATTTTCAGTTTACAGGCTTTAAGATAAATAGCTCTCATTAAAATATTCCCAAGCCATTAGTAATATAATAACATAAATATGACTCTGAAAGATTTATGATAGTATATCATCGAGCGATTGCCTTCTTCGGATTCTCCTTTGTCTAAAATTTTGTGGAGGTTAACGGTAATAGTTAGTGTAGGGAGCTGTTGGTTCGCGTGGCATGAAGGGCTTGCCACCACCCTCCTACGCATTGTAACCCGGGTACCCGTTTAAAGGCAATAAAAGTCGCTCGCTGACTTGGGGTAGGTACATTTGTTCGAATTTCAATCGTCTGATCGGTGGAACAAATGTTCGATTTTCATTCGTCCGAACTGCCGAAATAACAAATGTTTCAATTGTTCGAATTGGACAACTTGTTTGTTTCATTCGTCCGAATCGGTAGCATCACTTGTCCGAATTCTGTCGCTAAATTAGTATTTCTTATTGCTGTTTTTTTTGTCCGGATTTTTTTTAGTGCAAAAATAAAAAATAAAAAACTACATTGTAAATATCGTTGAATGTTGTGGATATTTTACGTTAGGTTAGGTTAGGTTAGGTTGGGTTGGCTTAGGTTAGGTTAGGTTGGGTTAGGTTAGGTTGTGTTGGGTTGGGTTGGGTTAGGTTGGATTAGGTTAGGTTAGGTTAGGTTAGGTTAGGTTAGGTTGGGTTGGATTAGGTTGGGTTAGGTTAGGTTAGGTTAACGTTAATGTTACTATTTTCTTATATTAACAATATTTAAAAAAACAACCCATTCCTAATGTTCGAAAAAAACGGACAAACGATTATTCGAACAAATGAAATTCGCCAGTTAAGTTAATATAAATTGAACGACTAAATCACCAACAAAAGTTGTGATAAATTTTTCGGGCAAAAGAAATACGTTTTCGGACATACGATCCTGTTTTCCGGCATTCGGACAAATGATCATTCGGACATTTGTACCACCGTTCGGACGAATGAAATTCGAACAAATGTAGCCGAAATCACTGACTTGGGCCTAAGGTGGTGCCTAGGGTATTAGCCTAGCTGATTATTATTATTATTATTAGTTCTGAAGAGTAACGGTTACTCCTTAAGCTCGTTAAGATTTCTCTGGTCATTGGCGACGCCGATTATCATTATTACCATAAGTATATAATATTGTTCCATATGTTTGTCCCTTTGGGGAATATTTTCATGAGAGCTAGTAACGGAGTGACGTCATCTCAAGAAGAAAATCTCCCTCTAGCGAGACGCTGACGAGTTAGCAAGCGGACGCAAAACGGCGACGAAGCCCGTAAATGCAGTCTGTCTCGTGAATAGCTCTTAGTTAAACTTTTGCATGTGAAGAATAGGAAATGTCACACTTATGTCTATTACTTATGTCCAGATTCAATTAGGAATAATACCATCTCATTGTATCTAGTAATATAGAGCCGATTTAGGTGGGATTCCATCAACGACGGTCCCATCAGAGCTTTAAACCCAGTTTAAAGGCCGAGAACAGAGATTCCATTTTCTGGTGCGCGAATTTTGACCCCCACATATCTGAACTTGTTGATTTCTTGAGGAGTGACAGCTTGGACAGCTTGACCGATGGCTCAGACTGTTTTTGAATTGTACAATATCCAGAATTGTCCAAGTGGTCACTCAAGCTGTCAGAGCTGTCAATCGATTTGTCCTAGATGTTAGTTAAGCTGTCACAACTAATCTCCACCACTCTCCCCCTATTCGGCTTTCCGTTGCTACGCAACTCGTTTTGAAATTTTTAATGTTTAGGCTTAGTTTCTGTATTCGGTGTTATAGTCGCAAGCCAGATTTCCCGCACGGTTCTGACGAGTCCCAAATAGGACGAAAATGGTCTACCGTTGGAATTTCTGGCTATTTTATTTAATTTAGTTTTACACTCGAAGACCTATTTGATCCGAGTTTCACGTCTTTTTGTTTTCTCGAAGACCTATCGGTACGAGCTATTTTTAAATTTCTTCAATTTTGTTTAGGGTTGAGCTTTATTATCCCTTTTCATAATGGACTAATCTACTTATTCGCTAATTTTATCACTCGTCAAAACATCGAGTACAGGATTAGAGGGCTAGAAATTCGCCCTGTTCTCGGTCTTTAAGTCTGTTTTAAGGCCTTTTTTGACCTACGAAATTGAGCCAAACCCGCCATGAAAACTGGTTTCAAACAATAGTGTAAACGCGGCTTTAGAAAGAAACTAGTCTCTAAGCACTGCCTCCTTTTTTTAATACACCTCTTACGAGAGTATTCATCAACCTATCTTGCTAATTTTATACCTGCGCAGGCTCCCTTTGATTTTAAAACGTACAGGGTGTAGACCGTCATATATTGATTTTTTAATAATGTTTCATCAGTAAAGTATAATTTATCAGTAGGTAAATATCTCTACGTCAGGGTTCGTACAAAATTTCCGGAATTAAATTCCCTGACATTTCCAGGTTTTCCCTGACCAAATTGTTAAATTTCCCTGACCATTTTTGTAGAATTAATTAATGTATTGAGGTAAAATCTTGCAAAATATTTATTATGTATTTTTAAATCTTGAAAAATATTTATTATGTATTTTTAATACATCTTTCGAAAATTTATTTGCCGGATTTTTTTGGGGTCATTTTAAAATTCCCGGACTTTTCCCTGACCTTTTGGAAACATTTTCAAATTCCCTGACTTTTCCCTGACCTTTTGGAAACATTTTCAAAATCCCTTACTTTTCCAGCTTTTCCAGGTATTCCAGGTCGTGTACGAACCCTGTACGTAATATTATTTTTACATTTTACATCTTCAAACAAATCCATAGACTCGGTAAATGTTCAGCCGTAATGCGGTATACGCATCGTCGATTTAGTCTTAAATTCGCGCCTAACGGAATCCGCGTTGAGCCGGCGCAGGTACGTGTTTCATTTTAATGGTCTAGATGGCTACTTTTGTAGTGGGAGATATATTATAAACTTCTGCTAAAACGTAAAAAGCGAATAACCCGAGTTTTAATTTTCCGTGTCCGAATAGCAATCCAGGAGTTGGGTTACCAACCAACCTGCGAACCCGACGGTTCATTTTCCCCGAGACAATAAGTTGAAAGGGTACCCCACATCTTCCTGAACAAGCGAATAGGTTATGGGTCAGAGTAAATCACTTCCCCGGAACAAGCAAATAAAACCATTTAGAGTAAAAAGAGTACACTTTTATTCCGAGAACTGGCGAAAAGAAACCACCTACTGTCTACTTTCCTAATTTAATATTCAAACTAGTATATTTTCCAGCCAAAATCGAACCTTCCCGTGGTGGACAAAATTTCGAACTTCCAAAGCCAAAAATCAGAACTTCTGGGGGTGGACAAAATTCCGAACTTCCAGAGCCAAAAATCAGAACTTCTGGGGATGGACAAAATTCCGAACTTCCAAAGCCAAAAATCAGAACTTCTGGGGGTGGACAAAATTCCGAACTTCCAAAGCCAAAAATCAGAACTTCTGGGGGTGGACAAAATTCCGAACTTCCAGAGCCAAAAATCAGAACTTCTGGGGATGGACAAAATTCCGAACTTCCAAAGCCAAAAATCAGAACTTCTGGGGATGGACAAATTTTCGAACTTCCAGAGCCAAAAATCAGACCTTCCGGAGGTGGACGAAATTTCGAACTTCCAGAGCCAAAAATCAGACCTTCCGGAGGTGGACAAAATTTCGAACTTCCAGAGCCAAAAATCAGACCTTCCGGAGGTGGACAAAATTTCGAACTTCCAGAGCCAAAAATCAGACCTTCCGGAGGTGGACAAATTTTCGAACTTCCAGAGCCAAAAATCAGACCTTCCAGGGGTGGACAAAATTTCGAACTTCCAGAGCCAAAAATCAGACCTTCCAGGGGTGGACAAAATTTCGAACTTCCAGAGCCAAAAATCAGACCTTCTGGGGCTGGACAATATGTTGATCGCGGGGGGCCTAACATCGTCAAAAATTGCGGTATTGGTTGTAGGGTCGGACGCGTGCTGGAGGTGCCAGAGGGGTTCAAAATGGGTATTGTTAGTAAGTATAATGAGTTTATCTATATCGTTAATGTCTTAATTTCTAAGGTGAATATCGAACCGCATTAGGTAGTCGCTTAGATGGGACGACTTCTTTATTATGACGTTAGTCGCGTACCACCGCTCAAAAATCCTTTGAATTTTTGAAACTTGACTAAATTTATTGCCAAGGCTTAGTGCAAAATTTATTTACAATCAGCTACGCTAATAGCCAAGGCACAACCTTAGGCCCAAGTCTTCTAGCGACTTATAATGCCTTTTTAAACAGATGGCCAAGTTACAATGTGTATGGAGGGTGGTGACAAGCCCTTCATGTCACGCGAGCCAACAGCTGCCTACACTCACTATTACCGTTACATATTTAACACGAGCCATTTTGATTAAATATAAATTGGTACAACTATTAAATGTAAATAGCTTTATTTTTATTATCAATTGACTTTGTAGTAGTGCAGGTATTTTTTCTAAGAATTACAAGTAATTTTCATGACCGATTAAAACGCGCATCGCAGAGTAATATTTTGTTGGAAATTTCTGATCAATTGGCTTAAATCTAGGAGGATGGAAATATTATATTCCTAGCTTAAATGGTTACGTTAAACTTAGAAAGGCACCGGATGGTAGAAAGGGTAATGAAATCATTCGATATTCATTTATAGCCTTTATTTAATGGTCTATACATGTATAGATGCGCAGGCTCTTTAGAAATAACTATGTGAACAAATAGTTTATACAGCTATTTAATCATTGAGAATATGCTTTATAAATAAATATCTCTTGATCAGTCGGTGTATGCTCCCATTGAAAACAGCAATCTAGTCCAATATAAGTTCACGTTACACGTTTTCGAGCGGTGGCTTAGCCTGCCCAACACTAAAAGAGGGGGAGGGAAGCTGTAAGTGAACTAAGACTCCCCCCTCTCACAATAGAGACTTGTCACTCCGTAGCTTTGGCCATGGCCGCCATTGTGGTCATATTTTTATAAAAACTATTGAAAAAAAAACTGTGACATAGCACTGCCAAGTCCCTATAGTGGTTTTTATAAAATAAAATTAATAAAAAGTAGTGTTGTAAGTCGGAAAATGACCGAGGCCTTTTTTCCGGAAAATTTTCCGTATTTTTCCGAAAAAAATAAAAAAAGTTTTAATTCCATGATTAGTATAATATATTGTTTGCAAATTGAAATAAAGCGGTATTTTCGCCTCATTTTTTCGAAACTGAAAGTAAAACTAAACCTCTAGACTAGTTTAAACTGATTAACAATGTAACGCTATTAATGTTTTGTAGTATGTTTACTGATATTAGACATTTTATATCGATGTTTCAAATTTTTATTTTTCCGGAAAATTAACAACACTAATAAAAGTAAAAAATATAATATATGTTGTTCTTAAGTCACAAGACATGGCTTTATTAGTATGCTCATCGCACGCCCACTAGAAAAACCTATATTCCTCGTCAGTGTGAAGGGCGCTCGTAGACTTGTAAAAGGATATGTAACATAATTACTTATAAGTATGCCACTGTACCTTTATTCCATTCAAAAATCTTCACTAACGGTTTGTTTCACCACGAACCAGTAAAAAGGTGGACTACGTTAGAATTTAACCTTTTTATTCATCCTTGTAATTTTGGGAGTCACACTATTGGCTTCTAACATATGTCGGAATTTTAGTCAGCCCAATGTAACTTTATGGAAATTTATGAACTCACTCGGTGCGTGCGGATGAAGTTAAATAATGAGTAGTTTAGAAAAGGGAAAGGTTAGGGAAAATGACCAATACGGTTCGGTTCAGTGATCGGTTTCCGAAAATGGAACAAGTCGTCGAAGTGGGATATTCCACCAGCGTTAGAAGAGTTAGGCCTAGGCTCAAAAGAATCTGCAAAAACTCCAACCTTGTAGATACCCCAGAAAAGCTCAACTTGAATTTCAAATATTTTTTCCAATAAACCTGCTTCTTTTTGACATTGTAAATTAATTTTAGAACGTGAGTCTCCGAAAACTTCATTAATTGCAAAGTAATTGCATTAACAGCACTTGACACTATAATGTAGTTTACCTGCTAAGCCTGGGTTGTTAAAACCGGTTTGTTTACTAAAATAATGGCCGTCGGTTTAGCATACGTAGAGCTAATTGTGCGACGGCATAATCGGCATTTGAGATTCGATGACGTGAAATATGACGTCAAATATTACCAAGGGTATGGATGACGCAATATCTGTGAAACAAACCGTTAGTGAAGAAATAGAGCTAGTAGCATGAGTCATTATGTTACATATGGGAAAAGTAACAGGCTGTGACGTAAGAGCCATATTTAAACATTACTTTATAAAAAGAGCCATTAATGTGAAATGAGCTAGCAGTGTCATTTGCATTTTAGGGGATGCATTATATGGTGTAAAGAACATATTCCAGTCAATCGGCGAAGCGACCAATCCTATCGATCGTTTATTTTCAGGAAGATAACAAAATAAATAATGTAACTGAAATAAACTATTAAATAAAAGCGGTTTATTTCTTTGCCTTATCATAAACAAAATCATTTAAGAATTACAAAATTAATCTACAATCAAACTTTTTTGTTTTTTTATATTTAGGGATAATAATTATATTATGTCCATTTTAAGCCTCGCTCATGAATCCACTTACGCTCTAACAGTAAGCTTCTTCGCCCTACAAAAACCAAATCATCCCCCAATCTGATTGGTCCCCTAAAACTGACGCTGACCCACTCGACCTAATCAAAAGTAAATAAACCGAAATGATCAGACAGACTGCTATCATGGATAGTAGATTTTAGAGGATCTGTAAAAAGCCTGGTTTTTAGCCCCCGTAAGCCAATCACACTAAAGGAGTCGTCCAAGGTTATTTGAAAAAAAAAAAACAAGTATCGCTAAGAGTGGACGATACTGTTCAAAAAAAGAAAAAAGATAAACACGAAGTACATTTTTACGCCAAAAGGGATTTTTTCACGTTTTTATAGATTAAATATGATATACTAAATATCAGTTGATAGTTTTTATTGAATTAAAAAACCAAAATTAAAAATTACTAAAATATAAAGCGCCAAAAATTACGTAACAATATCAACCGCATTAGATTAATTTTTGAAATTTTAAGATCTCGTGGTACAAACGACCTTGCAAGACTCCCTCGGAGTCTCTCGAGCTGATTGATACGCGGGGAGAAATAAAATGCACTGTGGAAGGCTATCGAAAACCTGTCCTCTTAATTTACTGTCCATGCTGCTATATACTCCCCATGTTGTAGGCGCATAAATTATTTTGGTCATAACAACAGTGCTTCCACATGCGGGGAATTTTTCCCTTTTCCGGGATTTTTCAACTTTCCAAAATGCTAAAAGAGAATTATACAATTTAAGAGGAAAAACGGGAAAAGTTTGGGAAAACGGCATTTCACGGGGGGAAATGGGAGAAAAGTGTTCTATGCAGGGAAGAAAGGGATTTTTTAGCTTTCTTGATAACATTGCCTGTTTAAGTCTACTCTATTTGTATATTTAGTCCATGGATATGTTATGAGTCACAGATGTAAACAATATTTTCAATACATTAGATAGTAATGATAATCATGATCTAAATATCCATTTGCGACTTTTGAGGATATATTTTTGCAAATTTTTCAAGTAATTTTGTAATAAATAAAGCATTATACTTGTAATTCTTATCAGAATGAAACTGAATATTAATATAAATCATTATTAAAAGCTCCAAAATATGTCGGGGGATAAAAATGGGAATTTCAAAGTCAAAAAGGGGATAACAGGGATTTTCGTTAAATGAAACTATCGCAAGAGGGAAATTTTAGATATCAAATGTGGAAGCCCTGCATAACAATGCCAACTTCTATAACGCGCTTCCACAAACGAGTTAGGCGGTGGTAACATATGGGGCTTGGGCTGCAGCTTCACTAACGTCGTAAGCCTAGGTTAAAAACGTGTTCTAGTCGAAGTCTTTCTTTTTTTTTACAATTTTCTATACAGAGACTTAACATCACTTTCACAATAATAATACTAATGTTCGAGTCGTCATTAAATTAAAATTAAAAAATTATTCTTTTTTCTGTTAAAAAAGTATAAATATTAAAAAACATAAAAATTTTAAGTATGACTTTCTTTGAAAGATAAACCAAATGAATACTTGATAATCCCCAACCCGACTTACCCAAAAAAATCGATTACTCAATCATGGACAGTGTATTTTAATGAATCTTTGGATTTTATAAATCATATAAAGGATGAGCCTCCTAATACTACAATCAATTAATGCATAGGCCTAAGAACCAAAGTGATTAAAAATGGTTAATCCAATAAAATTTAAATTTAAAAAGTTCCTTTTCCAAAAAGTTTGAAAATTATGGCATGTTTTCCGTGGCGTTTTCGTTGGGGGCGGCCCGGGCGGGGCTAAATAAGGGTGTGGGAATTCATGTTAAATTTACTATCCAGCAATTAGAATTTCGACTTTCGAACATTGGCAACACTGAATCCAATGTTTTGGAGGAGCTGTTTCTCCTATTTTAGAAATTTCATTGGTTTTAGTTTTAATTTAAAACCAGCTGCTGCCCTGGCCGTTAATTAATTATAACCGTACCATATTTTAAATATAGAGTTGAAATAATATTCCATAAACTAAATTTTTAATCCGAAATATTATTTGCACTATCGTAAACAGGGGAGACAGAAGAACACAACCGTAAAAATAAAGTTGACACTCGAGTAGCCCATTGTTTATATTGAAATTAAGAACAAGCCCAATCTAAATTAAATGATAATTGACGTATGAAAAAAGAATTCAAATGAACTGAGCCGACACAACGGCCAAAGACGAAAACATGTTACTGGTTTTTGTACGTAAAATATTTTTGAACAATGCGACCAAATTCAACGTAATTATTTTGTTAATTCTTTTCAGTTATCTCTACTAACATTGACAGCTATTTACGAATGCAATGGTAACGAACAAAAAACCATTTCAATTACTCTTTCTCAAAATAAAATTATAAATATTTGAAAAACAATGTCCAAATTATTTTCAGCCGAATGCAGGGGATTGTCCAAACAAGCTGGACCACAACGTAAATGGAGCAAAATCGTTAAATATGGTATCCAACGCTTAATTATACTTTTATCCAATATTTAGATACAATTTGCCTAATATACAGCACGAATCCAGAGTTGGGTATGTATAAACAGATTTCTATAAGATAAATTTAATTATTGTATAGTGTCTGAAATGTTCTATTAAGAAAGGGAAAAGACCGTAAGCTTACTGGACTAACGCCACTTTATTAATTGCATGGACCCATAATTATAAATTATTAATTATTTAACTAAACCCCCGTACCGTACTGTGGAGGGAGGGGGGTACAACCACCCTGGAACAATTTAAAAACCTTTAGTTCGTACAATCATGGGCCAAATAATGACATCATATTTGGCCGTATCACCACATTCTCGTCCAAGTGTTCAAGGACATTCGAAAATGACCTTGAGAAATAACTTGAAACTGAATTAGTCTGAAAACGAAAATACTTAAATCGTTTAAGAAAACGCAAAAAAAAAACAATAAAATAACAGAAACCTTTTTTAAACGAAGTAAATAATTGAAATTCATTTCAAGAACTCTTTACAAAAATTGTTCGAAAACTTTACCATCTGCAACTACACACGCTTGTGCACGTGTAACAACTGTGTTCTCCAATATTTCTTGTGTGGTTTCACGAAATGCATTTCTAACTCTTTCTCGTAAAATTAAAGGTTCGATCTTTAATTTTTAAATTAAAGATTAATTCAGTTTCAAGTTATTTCTCAAGGTCATTTTCGAATGTCCTTGAAGACATAGTTCATAGCTACTTGGACGAGAATGTGGTAATACCAAACTATATTATATAGTCTTTGGGTAATACGTGCTTTTCTAAATGAAACCTGGTTTCTAAACCTCATGGATCGCGAGATAATTTTTTGACGACCTTGAACCGAATTTTTAAGGTCATCCAATTTTACAAACTTTAAAGACTCCCACCATGACGAGTTTGTCTATCAAATTTCAATAATGTAACACGCCTTGTATTCGAGTTATTAGCGGTTTCTTGCCATTTCCCTTTTACGACCTTTGTGATTTTAGGAAATGTTTTATCGACTTCCTATTGGTCAAATCCGATCGCGTCCAAGCATCGATTCGGCTTTCATTTCCGATTTGGTTTTTAAATTCTTTATTACAAATTTTCAGAAGTGACGCAAATGTCAGTCTCTAAAAATGCTCAACATCTGTCGCCCCTGAGAGTTGGGCCGTGTTTGTCCCAACACGCAATACACCTGAAATTTTATCTCTTTCCGCCGCTAATTTCGGAGGGTGGGGGTGATTTTATGGGGTAGTTTCACAAGTCCTGTGAGTTTCGGAAACGGGGAGGTGGGAGGTGGGGGGGAGGGTTCGGGTTCGTTCCGGTTTGAAAGTCCCGTGGCTCTCTTGGCGTACGTTAGTCCCGTCTAGGAGGATGAAAGTGAACCTGGAGTGGTAATTTGCGCGCACTATGTACTGCACATGCCTCTCGGCTGGCCCGGTTCATCGTAATGTGCTGCCATCTCTGAACGGCAAAATCTGAACTGTGAGCTTAAAATAAGCTAAGCAGGTCCTAGGCAGGGTTTTGAAGATGAAAGTCGTGTATTTCTATAGTTATAGATAATTAGAAAGATTTTGAAAGATAAAATGAATATAATATCAGCAATTTTGAATGAGCACAGTTATAGTTGTGCATCTAATAAAAAAGACGCTGGTAAGAATAATTTGATTTATTTTGTATGTTTAATATTTTGGCTATGTCACCAAGGCCTAGTAACCTATAACTTCAACTTGCATTACAAAACATTTTGGAAATAAGAAAAATCCAAATACTAAAAAAGGGAAAGTTGGAAATAGGAAAGCTGATAGTCAATTAATTACCATTACTTATCCATTATTAACGATATACGTTAAATGTTGAAAGATTGGTTAAGCCCACCTCATCAAGCTAAGCCTATTTCGCGATATAAAAAAAGCTATTTTTTAATTTTTACTAATTAGAGTTGCGGCTAGAAGTCGTTACAATCGTATGAACCAAGGCGGACACGGAGCGCCTCCAGCGGATTTCGGTTCCACACATACGAACAACGGCCCCGTGCTATAGGCATGGTAAATACCAGTGGCGTCGCTAGGGTGTTTTAGGAGGCGCTTGAGCCACCTGTCAAATTTCTGAAGCGCCACCTAAAATTTCCTAGAAGCGCCACCTAAAATTCCCAATTTAATTTTTCATAGTCGGCCTCAATATTTCAACTTTAAAAACCTTTTTGGGAGCTCCCCCCTCCCCCATATCACTCATTATAGGACGCCCCTGACCAGTGCTAATGGCTTAAGCGCCACCAGTTTTGAAATCCTGGTGACGCCACTGGTAAATACCACTCCAGGTTCACTTTCATCCTCCTAGGTCCCGTGGCCTTTATGCATCAGCCATTGGATACAGGGGGTTTAAAGGGGTACAGGGAGGTTTGGAACGACTGCGAGTTTGGCTTATTTTTGCGGGGAAAAGGGTACCACGGAAATTCTCGCGTTGGAAAGGGGGAGGGGAGTACTACGGAAATTATCACATTTGAAAAGCGGATAGGAGGTACCACGGTAATTATCACATGGGAAAAATGGGGAGGGGGTACCACGGTAATTATCACATGTGAAAAGCGGAGAGGGGGTACCACGTTTTTTATCACATGGGAAAAATGGGGAGGGGGTACCCCGGTAATTATCAAATGGGAAAAAAGGGGAGGAAGGGCCTTACTGCGGTGGTTCGACTATGGGGTAAAGGGTGCCATGGAAATTCTCGCGTTGGAAAGGGGGAGGGGAGTACTACGGAAATTCTCGCATGGAGAAAAGGGGGAGAGGGTACCACGGTAATTATCACATGGGAAAAGCGGAGAGGGGGTACCACGGTAATTATCACATGGGGAAAAGGGGAAGGAAGGGCCTTACTGGGGTGGTTTTACTATGGGTAAAAGAGCACCATGGTAATTATCACATGAGGAAAAGGGGGAGGGGGGTACCACGGTAATTATATCATGGGAAAAAGGGGAGGAACGGTAATTATAACATGGGAAAAAAGGGGAGGAACGGTAATTATCACATGGGAAAAATGGGGAGGGGGTACCCCGGTAATTATCACATGGGGAAAAAGGGGAGGAAGGGCCTTACGGCGGTGGTTCGACTATGGGGTAAAGGCTGCCACGCAAATTCTCGCATGGGTAAAAGGGGGAGGGTGCCTTACTGCAGTAGATCGACTATGGGGAAAGGGTGCCACGGAAATTATCCCATGGGAAAAAGGGGTTGGAGGGCGTACTGGAGTGGAGCGCCTCGAAACACACAACTAGCTGAGGGCCCGCCTGTAAATAAAACGTGACGTGGAGTACTTTTCTAATTGGAACCAACTTTCTAACACTTACGGTTCTCGAGATAATTTTTGGATAACCTTGAAGACATGGTTCAAAGTCATCGATATTTTTAAAGTAGGTGTTCCCCCTACACGCTTTATGCGACCGGAAAATTTCAAATTCGTACCTAAAACAGATTTTGAGATATTCGCCCTGGTTCATTTTTTAGTGGACACCCTGTATCGCGAACGCGTTTAATATTTGCGTGGAAGTCGTTTCGATACCGGACACTGTAGAGCTGCCTAGATTCGGATCCAGTTGATTATTTAGTCGGAGGTAAAACGTGGATACTGGGATAAAGTAACTAGTGTTTTGTTTTGTTCATTTCCGGCATAGCTAACCAGGAATTGGGTTACCAACCATTCTGTGACAAGGATGGTCTCTTTGTACCCAAGCAACAAAGCGTGATCGGTGGAGGCCAAACGATCAACTTTTGCGTCCAGTCCGACTGCGGTGCCAGAGTGTCCAGAGAAACGGCTGACCCAAATATTGATTGCCAGAGACAATACGCCAAGCCTCAACCACTTCCGACCGAAGACCCGAACAATGACAAGCTTGGGCCACTTTGCCGTTTGTTTTTTCTATTTTGGAACAGTTGTTGAAATTGTGCCGCGTGTTCCGAGTTGTTATTTAGAGCGTAACCAATTTTCCCTTTCGTTTCAGAGCGGGTAATCAGGATCAAACCGTCACAAAGCGGCTTCTTGGCCGATAGGCTTGGCAAAAAAAATAAAATATAATTTTTCAAAAATAAATTGTTGCACTCTTTAAAGGGCCGCAGAAGCGTTTGAATTTTGAGGTTGGGCCGGTAGAAGCACGTGATTTGGAAAGCGGGAAGACATACCTAAGTCGCGTGAGTGAATGGTATGAGCTATCTGAAATGCAATCCGAATTTTTCAAACGATTGTGTGAACCTTTGACCGATAATTGGTTAATGATCGTAGAAAATATGCAAAAATAAATGCAATTTAATTGGTGTTTAACTCATTAAGTTCTTTTAACATAATTTTTTGGGGAAATGGTTAGCTTTTCCCCTTTTATTACAAGCCAAAATATTGTATTTTAATGACAAATAATAAATTATTTGTAAGCGGTCTTTTACTTAAAATCCTCCTTCTGACAGAGGTACCTTGCAAATATGTTTCGAGGCAATTTTTTCACTGTTATTTTTTAAACTTTTATAAGCAGTTTAAAGGGAATAGAATCTCCAGCGCGTTCTTTATGGAAAACCCCATCAATTTCCTTTATTCCCTTCACAATCAGCGATTATCAGCGCCGCAGGTGTGAAAAGCCATGGGAGGTAGCGGACAATAGTGGAACCCTCGGAGGGTGACAGAAATACCAGAGGTTATATTCCCTGTAAATACGCCGTACTTGCTACTTATTTAAAGAGATAAATTAATAATGACAGATTTAGTGCGTTAATGATACATATATCAATTATTTCGATGTCCTTTCCCGTAAATATATTTTTATACATTTACATATATTCCCTTCGATTTGGAATCGGCTTTTGAGGTGGTAGAGCCGCTTGACCGCCTTTCCGGCAGGCCTCGCAAATGAATCCATTTTAATGACAATTTTATGACTGTATGACACGAAAGGACACTCCCATTCTAGGTGGTAGGTATTAAGCCATCTTTCTGATTGGTTACGTGAAGGGGTCACCAATTTCTGCTGTGTTGAATTCTGATTTGAAATTTCGCTGATAGACTTTGGTTTAAGTGGATTCTTCTGACTTCTGGCTTTTTACTAACGTCGAATTACGCACGACTGATTCCATGGACTGAGAAATCGTGATTTTTCTTTGCAAGGTTAAATTATTTTCCGCCAAAAGAACTGTGAAGATTCAAGATATAATAAAAGTTTTTATTCACTATAAGCACTTTGAACCGCAATAGCAATTCTTTGCGTGAGATTCAAGATTATACTCTAAGAAATTACCGTAAATTTAACCGTCAAATTGATCGTTAAAATTCAATGCTATATCAAGAATGTATTTATACTCAGGGAGCAGTGGCGTTGCGAATTGACCGTATTGACGTGGGGCCCAGGGTTGAACGTGAAAAAGCCCCCCCCCCCCCTACGTGTTTTTAAAACCCACCCATAAAGGTCAACTTAAAAAAGTTCAGACTATTACTAAATTATATTTTAGGTAATTTGGTTAAAATTATGACTACACAAAGCATTGAAAGAACTAAGATATTTATATTTCGAAATAAGTTTGGATGGCGATGAAAATTTGACGTCTGCTAAACCCATTGAGTTGGGATTCAGGAAATATTAATCTAGAGGTCCAATCAGGACTTCGGATTTCGGTATTTCGCGAAACAAGTTTTGGCGTGACTGCCGTCTGCTCTAAAATGACGAGAATACTTTATTTTTCTACCCGTGTGGCCATCTATCGCGTTTGCCGTAAAAAAGGTTTAAGATAACCACACAAAAAGCGGATGGCGCCACGGGTCGAATGATAAAGTTTTCTGACTTTTCTCGTCATTTTAGAGCAGACAGAACATTTGTAATTTTCAAAACTTGTTTCGCGGGGAGTAGATTTAATTGGATCTCTAGATTAATATTCCCAACTCAGGGGCTGTTCACAAATTACGTAACGTGGTATGGGGGGAGGGGGGTTTTGTCAAGCGTTACTAATTGTTACGGGGGGGGGGTTCACTAAAATGTTACGTAACACATCTTATTTTTACTATCGTAGAATAAAATTTTCATCACTTTCAGAAACAGTCGTAATTATTAAAAACATAAGCATCTTCATTGGTTTACACAAGTTTAAAAGAATTTCATACCCATGGGTATAAAGTGTTGCATAAAAATACAGTTGTAATTTCAAATGTAAATTACAAACAATAATATTTAGTACCTGATCTTATTGTACTTTATTACCAGCAAATTAGTTGTTACGTAATATAATAATTTAAGGGGGGGTTCAATATTTGTTACGTAATTTAAGAAGAGGGGTCTTTCCATTTGTAACTCTTTGTTACGAGGGGGAGGGGGAGTCCAAAAAGTGGTTTTTCTGCGTTACGTAATTTGTGAACAGCCCCTCAATGGCTAAACCCACCGCTTTTAAATTCATAGGCCGCTAAAGCCATTTATTTTTTAATTATAAGCTTTTATTTTAAATGAAATTATGGAATAATTGAAATAATTATTTTTACCCTAATGTTTTTGCCACTGGCAGCGATTCCCACCCGGGCCACCTCTTCTTGTTCGCGATCGCGATGGGGCCCCCAAAAGGTCGGGGGCCCAGGGAAACCTGTCTGGCAAACCCCGTGTACGCTACGCCACTGTCAGGGAGAATGAATATGTCGAGATTATTTTTAGCGTTTCTCCAATTCCACCCGTTGGGGGTCCCGGTATACTCCACAGCTTTAATTAAATCAAATAATAACTACTGCAATCTCATTGGTTCTTATGTTTTTCGACGCGATTAACGCTGCTGCGAGGACGCAAAAAATAAGACCGCCTCCTTTTTTCCTCCCACCCCCTTAGCGTGACGGCGTTAGGGCCTCAACGTGTTCGTCTATATATTACTGTGTAAAGAGTGTGAAACTAACAGTAGTTTAAAAGTTTATTTAACGGTGGCATGACAGTTCATTTAACATTGAATTTGCATTACAAATAACGGTTAATACATGTTTAATATTACATATGTGGTATACCCAATTTTACATTCACCGGTAAAATGTAATGTAGTCAAACCTTAAATTTTTATTTTTCTGAAACCAACATTTTGCAATCAACCTGTAAAATGAAATGTATAGAAACATTTAATTTTTTATTTTTATAGCACAACATTTCCAATCAAACCGTAGATTTCACATTCATAATGCATTCAATTTCCAATCAAACCAGTAGATTTCACATTCATAATGCATTCAATTTCCAATCAAACCAGTAGATTTAACATTCATAATGCATTCAATTTCCAATCAAACCAGTAGATTTCACATTCATTATGCATTAAATTTCCAATCAAACCAGTAGATTTGACATTCATAATGCATTCAATTTCCAATCAAACCAGTTGATTTGGCATTCATTATGCATTCAATTTCCAATCAAACCAGTTGATTTGGCATTCATTATGCATTCAATTTCCAATCAAACCGTAGATTTGACATTCATTATGCATTCAATTTCCAATCAAACCAGTAGATTTGGCATTCATTATGCCTTCAATTTCCAATTAAACCAGTAGATTTGGCATTCATTATACATTAGTCGCGTGTCCGGCTCATAGATATAGGAAACTAGCCGAGAAGCCCGCCTTACAGGCGGGCCCTCAGCTAGTTATGTGTTTCGAGACACTCCACCCCAGTACGCCCCCCCCCAACCCCTTTTCCCATGGGATAATTTCCGTGCCACCCTTTTTCTCATAGTCGAACCACCGCACTAAGGCACCCTCCCCCTTTTACCCATGCGAGAATTTCCGTGGCACCCTTTTCCCCATAGCCGAATCACCGCAGTAAGGCCCCATCTTTTTTTTCCATGTGATAATTACCGGGGTACCCCCAGTAAGGCCCTTCCTCCCCCTTTTCCCCATGTGATAATTACCGTGGTACCCCCTCCCCATTTTCCCCATGTGATAATTACCGTGGTATCCCCTCTCCGCTTTTCTCCATGCGAGAATTTCCGTAGTACTCCCCTTCCTTTCCAATGCGAGAATTTCCGTGGTACCCTTTTCCCAGCAAACCCCCTGTATCCAATGGCTGATGCATAAAGGCCACGGGACTAACGAACCCCGTAGCGCCACGGTACTTTCAAATCGGAACGACCCCGAAACCCCCCTCCCACCTCTCCGTTTCCGAAACTACCCCATACGATCCCCTTCCCCTCCGAAATTCGCGGCGGAAACAGAGAGACAATTTCGGGTGTATTGCGTGTTGGGACAAACCCGGTCCAACTCTCAAGGGTGACAGATTTTGAGAAAATAGATAGTCGAACCTAGGTCGAACCACCTCAGTAACGAAGCGATAGGCAGTCTCGGTTTCCCTCTGTGCCGCGGGTCGCTTTTTCCTCGCCGCCCCGCCTTTGGCTTCGTGACAGACTAGGCAAACATTCCTGAAAGCTCGGACGTACGACGACGATGACCAACGTACCAAGCGCTCCTTATAATATAGACTCGGACGTACGACGACGACGACCGACGTACCAAGCGCTCCTTATAATATAGATATATATATAATACTCTAGATACAAGTTTTACGACGGCTTATCGGGGACGTGACAGCTAGCAGACCGGGGGTTTTTCGACAGTAGCGACATCGTTGGTGAAATCAAAAATTAATTAATTGTCACGTGACTCTTCAGCTGTTGCTTTTGCGGCCTAGATTTGAGAAATACTTCGTTTAGGGCTCTATAAGTTTAAATTCATTGAAATTGAAATGGCAAGTCGAAAATAAGTTCAATTATGGGAAACTAATATCAAAGGCAAGTGAATTATCCATATATATTAATAATTATCAGCTAGGCTAATACCCATGAATGTATTCATTTCAACCATGAATATCGAACTATATCATTACCCTTTCTACCATCTGGGGCTAAGATGGGCGATTCCTTTCTGTGTTTTACGTAATCACTTGAGCCAATCAGGAGACAGACATTTGTCATTGACTTGATCCACAAAACGTTTCAAGGATTGCACGATTTAACCGGCGAAGAAAATTACTAGTGATTCTCAGAAAAATACCTCTACTACTACAAAATCTATTGATAATCAGAAATAAAGGAATTCATTATTCATATTCTTACCTAAATTCGTTCAATCAAAAAGATGTGTATTAAAATTTTAGAAACCAAATTTAACGCTAAGCCTTGGCACTGAAAGTTAGTCAAGTTTCAAAACGTTGCCCTTAGGCATGTGCGAGCACTCGATTTTGGTCGAGTACTCGTTCGAGTTTCGAGTCGAGTACTCGACTCGAAACTCGAAAACCATTAAAAGAGAAACTCGAAACTATTTTGAGTTTGAAATTGAAGCCAAGGCCTATTTTTCGAGTACTCGAGAAGCTTATTTTATACAAGTCCCAACTCGCGAGTTTTCCAAATGAACTCTAAAATCTCGAGTTTTAAAAATAAGCTCAAAACTCGCGAGTTTTCAGAATAAACTCGAAAAATATTCGAGTTTATTTTGAAAAAGGTATAAAATTATATTTATAAAACTTTGCAAAGCCTAAGCTATTCTATTGGTGGAAGATAGAATATAGATTCTTCCTGATTGGATAGAATTTCAAAGTGTGTAGGTGTACAAAGCAAAACTAAAACTAAAACTAAAACCATAACGTAGAATGCCCTATACGTTTTTGGTGGAGCGATACACTTTTAGATGTGGTTAACCTCTTCAGTCGGTTTAGTAACTTTAGAACTTTAGTTCAATAATAAATTTAGGCCTTTGTTTAAAAATAAGAAATAATAAAATGACTTCTAAGAAACGGAACCGCCGTGATTCTTTTCACGAGGAAATTTCGGAGCCCAGTGATTTTGAAAATATATCAGAATCACATTCATATTCTACTAGTTCTGAAGAAGATCTCTTGGACTCCTCTGGAACTTCTGAAACAAAAGCCAGAAAAAGTAAAGTGTGGAAGTTTTTTGCTTTCTTAGATAAAAATCATACACGATGTTTGAAATGTGAAGCAATTATAAATTCTAAAACTGGAAGCACCTCAAGCATGAGAACTCATTTAAGATCCAAGCATCAAGATGTTTTTAAATTGTTGCAGTCAGAAGAAAATGTGGCGAAGAAAACCAAACAGCCTACCTTAGATGAAGTTTGTGCTCGAGTAGCAATATTTGCAAAGACTCATCCAAAAGCTATTTCTATTACTAAAGCAATTGGCAAAATGATTGCGTTAGATTTCCAGCCGTATTCAATCGTAGAAGATGCTGGCTTTAGGAGAGTTTTGAATGAATGCGAGCCCAGGAACCATATTCCAAGCAAATCAACATTTACAAGATATGTGATTCCAGATTTGTACAAAGAAATGCTAAATAAAATCCAATCTGATTAGAACCAAGCTCTCGAAGATAAAACATCGCTGGAGTCCTTATCATTTACTGAGTCTAACATGCCATTTTACGAGGAGTAATTTCAGCATCGCTGTCATGAGCTTGTCTTGTTTCCCTTACCATGAAACACACACCGCAGAAGCAGTGAGAGAAAATTTAAGAAATCTGATGTTGAAATTCATCCCTCAACCGTTCATGGAAGGAACACTTCCAATTTATGTCACAACTGATAATGGAAGAAATATATCAAAAGCTGTAAAAGACTCTCAATGGAATCACGTAGCCTGCTTTTGCCACACTTTACAATTATGCTTCCAAGATGCTATTTCTGAATTGAAAATTAAAGCAACGAAAGTAGAAGATATTTTAGGGAGGTGTAGATCAATAGTTGGTCACTTTAAGAAAAGTGTAGTGTCCTCAAATTTATTGAAGCAGAAACAAAAAGAGCTAAATATTCCAGAAAATCATTTGATTCAAGACATCGAAACCTAAGCCTAAATTGTCGAGTACTCGAAACCCCCTTTTAAGCTAAGCCTAAATACTCGAAAACTCGAAAACAAATTGAAACTCGACTCGAAACTCGATATTAAAATTTTTTTAAACTCGAACTCGACTCGAAAACCAAAAATCCAGACTCGCACATGCCTAGTTGCCCTTCAACACAATTTTTGAGCGGCAGCGCGTGACCGACGTCATGATAGCTAAGCCCCTCCCATCGTAGCGACTGAGGTCAGTGTCAGAATTTATAGCCCGGTGTACCTAGTAACAGAGACCATATCACCGGAGGTCTATCCTTAAAAACACCAAATCTACCGGAATCGACAACATACCGATCTTTATAGTTAAGGGCTGCCTAGCTATTCTTGCGCCTATTCTCCATTACATTTTCAAGCTATCGTTGACTTCTGGAGTCTTCCCTCTCTTTGGAAGGTTGTCGTAGTTTCGCCGGTATTCAAGAACGGTTTCCCTGGTGACGTAACGAATTATAGACCGATCTCACTGCTCTGTATCTTTGCTAAAATATTCGACGCACTAATGCGTAAGAAAATATATTAGTGGTTCAAGCCGAACTTTTCTGAACACCAACACGGATTCTTGCAGTCGTGCTCGGTAGAGACGAACATTGTCACATTTTTAAACGAGGTAATGCCTCCCGTCTTACAACGAGGTCAGGTGGATGTTGTCTCCCTTGATTTATCTAAAGCATTTGATCGTGTATCCCATCCGCTTCTTCTGACTAAACTCAAGATCTATGGACTGCACGGAAACGCCGCTAAATGGATTGAAAACTATCTGCGTGACAGAGAAAATATCATTAAATGTAACGGTTGCGTCACTGACGTCTCTTACCGAACGTCATGCGGGGTCCCTCAGGGCAGCTCCTTAGGCCCCCTACTATATAATATATATGCTAATGACCTCGCCGAGGTGGTGCACCACTCTAATATAAAGCAGTTCGCCGACGTTAACAAAATCTACCGTAACGTTAGCTGCACCGAGGATAGTCAGACCCTGCAAGAGGATATAAACAGCGTCGTCGATTGGTGTGGTAAAAATAATCTACTAATCAACGGATCAAAAAGCATTACCATCTCGCTTACACGGAAAGTAACACCTCTTCCCTTACGAAAATGACTTGATCCAATTTTGGACATTGGATCCAATTTGTATCAAGCTATGTCCTGAAGGGATCAAATAAGGATCAACTATTTCTTGATCAAATAATCTTTATCATATTTGGATCCAAAAAAATCATTTTACTAAGAACTGGATCCAAGTTTGATCCAAATTGGTTTGATCCCATAGCATTGGATCCAAATTAAGATCCAAATTAATATCCAAATTAATTTGATCAAATAAAATTTTATCAAATTTACATCCAAAAATCTTTTAAATAAAAATTGAATCCTAGTTTGATCCAAATTAATTTTATCAAATAAAACTGTATCAAATTTGTATCCAACAAATCTTTTAACTTAGAATTGAATCCAAGTTTGATCCAAATTAATTTTATCAAATAAAACTGTATCAAATTTGTATCCAACAAATCTTTTAACTTAGAATTGGATCCAAGTTTGATCTAAATTGTTTTGATCAAATATCATTGGATAAAATTTGGATCCAAATTAATTTATCCAAATAAAATTGTATCAATTTTGGATCCAAAAAACTCTTTTAACTAAGAATCGGATCCAAGTTTTATCCAAATAGGTTTGATCAAATAAAATTGTATCAAATTTAGATCCAAAAAATCTTTTAACTAAGAATTGGATCCAAGTTTCATCCAAATTAATTTGATCAAATGAAATTGTATAAAATTTGGATCCAATTGATATTTCACAGGGATACTTTCTTGGAATCGTGTATGGAATCTTGTACGGTGTCGTCATCTACCGCCTGCGGTTAGAAACACTGAGAATAACTTAAGCCGGTGGCTTAAATATATTATTTCTAAAATAGATGACGGAACCGTATAATGATAAATGACAGCCGCCGTAAGTGTTTCTAGAAAGTGGTCCCAGCCGAGACACCATAGCGGATATCAATTGAGTGTTCAAGAATCTAGAGTATATATTCCTAACATAATTATAGAAGGCGATTGGAGATTTGATGACTACCTTTTTATGTCTGGCGAGACCGCCAGAACCATATCGATCTCAGTAAATATATTTTTATTTCAATGGTTAAATTTATCGAACAACTGGCAACATTTTGATAAAACTCTACAGCATAGAAATTAAAATGTAACTAGAACGATTTTTGCAATGGACCACGCGCCGATTTGAAACTGGCGGATTAGTCAGTAACACCCAAGGTAGCCTCTTTCGGGTGGTTTTGGTTTACGCGTAGTCTTATTTTAAGTCTGTTCCCTGCCTTCTACACTCTAGTCGGTTCTCTAATAGTTAGCCTTCTCAAAGTTGCAGTGACGTCACTCGGTTCTGGCCAATTACATTTCTTTGTTTTATTTAATCTACCATCTAAGCGGAACCAGGAGTAAAAACAAGGGATTTGGGTGGGGATATAATTCATTGTTTAAAATTGTTAATTTTTATGTTATATTTACCTCAATTATTTTCGTTTCCCGCTTTTTGAGCACTTGGAGCACGTGATGCATGTGCCGTTTTTTGATTAGTTTCTTTATATTAGGCCAAAGTAGACGATTTTCGGCAGATATCGTATGTTTCCTAGGTTTTTGTCCTAAAAATTAGCTTTTCATTATAGTATTTTATCGTTTCTTGGCATGATTTGTTATGTATGTAAGGAATTTTTCCAGAAAGTTTAACGTCGTTCTCGTCCTGTTGGCTATGGTTAATTGTCAAATGGGCTTCACTGTGAGTTACTCTCACGACTAAGTGAAAAGTGTAGTATCTGCCGTTATGGTTATTTAAATATAATTAAAGAAACGAAAATTACATATTTTTCAAAGTAATGCTTACTGCCCAGACTCCGTACTTTTAATGCTGGTCGGTATCTAAATCTTTTTGGATCCCAACTGGATCCAAATCTCTTTGAGTGCAAACTGGATCCAAATCTCAGTTTATTAAGAGGTGATCCAAATCTCATTGGATCCCAATTTGATCCAATCTCATGGGAACCCAATTTTATCCAATCTCATGGGATCCAAATATGTATAAAATTGTGATATATATTGGATCCCAACCAGGGCCGGATTAACCAATAGGCCGAATAGGCCGGGGCCTAGGGCACCAAGCCTACAAGAGGGTTCGAAAAAAATAAAAGTACAAAACTTTAATCATTTGCTTTTCACCAAATATTTTCCGGAGTTATTTTAGTAAATGCGTCCACCCCTATGAACCAAAAACGTTTGATTGCCACATTCTTTGACGGTGTGACGGAATGCCGTTTAGCCCCTGACGTCTGACAACATACTAAATCTGGCAGCAAAATGAATTTTTCTTCCATTTCTCAATTATAAATTGAGGAAGCGCCTAGCTCGCTTCGCTCGCTATTGAAAATGAGGCTCCAGAATTAACTTGGGCCTAGGGCCCCATAAAGTCTTAATCCGGCCCTGATCCCAACTTAGGAAATTGGATCAAATTGTGATATATATTGTATCCCAATTTACGAAATTGGATCAAATTGTGATATATATTGGATCCCAATTTACGAAATTGGATTCAATTTGCATTCAAATTTCCTAAAATCTATCCTTACTTGATCCAATTTGGATCCCAATTTGATATAAATTGGATCCTAAATTTTATCAAGAGGTCTTAAAGTAAAAACAAAATTGGATCCAACTGTTATTGGATCCCCGTTTGATCTGTCCAATTTTTGATCACATTTGGATCCAATAAATTAAATCAAATTTGGATCAAATTATGATCCTCCATTTTCGTAAGGGTTATGAGTCACTATACGGTCGCGGGCAGCAGTGTACCACGTACCACGACCCTAAAAGACCTGGGAATCATTTTCGACAGTGGCCTGTATTTCCGTGAACAAGTTTGGAACATCGTCGGTCGAACGCGCCGCACTCTCTTTGGTGTACTGAAGCTCGCTAAAGACTTGAAGTCCTTATTTTGCTTTAAAACCCTATATTACAGCCTTGCGCGATCAAAGTTAACATATGACATGTTATCCTGGGGAGGCTGTGCGGAATACCTGCTCACAGCTATTGAAGGAGTTCAAAGAAAATTCCTGGAACTAGTCCATACATACTTTCTCCCCAAGCACCCTTACGATCACGACCATTTGCTACGCTACCTGAATATGGAAACTATACGGAGCTAGGCAAAAAAACGATAAATTATATTTATTTGGCGCCTACTGAAATACTCTAACTTCCCGACACTACTGTCTTCCTTAAATTTCCATGTCCCGACCCACGCCACTCGACTCAGAATAACATTTTGCAATAAATTTACCATCACGCCTCTAGCACGTATGCAAAATACTTGTAACATGTATGGTACTAAAATTGATATATTATCTTGTAAATATTCATCTATTTTAAAAATTGTATAACTTCTTCACAATGCCATTGGCATAGCCATATTAATTTGTAACTATCCCTTTTCCAGTGTATAACCATGGTGGTACTATTTGTACTGTTGTTATGCACGTTAAATAAACCATTTCATTTCATTTCATAGTGCCCTACGCCAGCGTCCACCTAGCCCGGACAGGTGACAAATCCAGCATGCGTAGTAGTACCCTACTACTGATGGTCGCACCTTTGACGCAAGCCACTCAACCCAGCAGAAGGTGCAGCAATGGGTGGACCATTTCCCACTTCGCACATAGCAGTGGGATTAAGAGTGGATGCTGTAGCAACTCCAGCTGACACCCTACCTACGTAGGTAAAGAGTCAAACCCTTTGGAGAGAGCTCCTAAAGGGGAACGGCGAGCACACAGCAGCCCAAGTAACCCGGCAGAGCTGGCACCGGAGATCCCGGTGTGGCTCCAAAAGGCCGGGAAACAGGACCGCCGTGCCCTCATACGGAGGCCCGCCGCCCCACAGCAGGCTACCCAATCCGCCCAGGCGGCCAGTTTGCACGGACCCTCTCCGTTAGCCTGAGCCGAAGCTCAATATCCAGCCCAAACCTGACCGAAGTCGGAGGTGGAGATAGGACCATTTGATCAAAGCTAACATCTCCCAGTGCGCCACCGCCCTTATGGGTTACAAGAGCCGGACACCGACTCCCCGGTAAAGCCACCAGTTATTGCACACTCTAACCCATTGAGGGCCAGCGACTGCGGTCAGACTACCTAATGCAGTATAATTAGTTTTTTGTTAATTTCAATAATTGTCCAAGGCCTACGTGATTTATATTGGAATTTGAGGAAGGCCACTGGGTATTCTACAAAATTTATATTGAATATATACCAAAATGGAATTCTGTTTGATATCAGAGTCCAAAGAATTGTCTACTAAAGAGCCTTTACAAAACCAAAAGGGTGACTGACAAAGGAACGTCTAATGTGGAAGAGATTTCCTCAACCATTTGGCCACTCGAACTTGAATCATTAGTGCCATAACATTTCTGCAATAAAGGTCGAAATATTATGGTGAAATTGTATTCTTTAGTAACTGGCAAAACGGAAAATGAAGTAACGAAAAAAGGCTTAGCACCATAGCTGCCCGGGTTCGTCTCAATTTGTGAGTTGTCTCTTCTAAATTTAATTAAATCACGAGCCTCGGCTGAGACCAATCGAAAAAACGTAGAACATTTTAAGCACGAGCCGAGACCAAGAAATATATTGCCCAACTTACGAGCTGAGACGAGACGAGACTGAATCTGAGCCCGAGTCGAGAGTTCATACTAATACCTAGGAGCAACAAACACAACACCCCACACAAGGAAAACGCAACCCGTCAAAAGTCGTGGATTTTCTTGTGTACATTTTTCATTGGCTAGACGCTTTAGCGCCTGCTACCGTCGGAAGGGGAAAATTCGGAAATTGTCTCCCCCCCCCCCGCCCGTAAAACGTTCATCGTAAAGGCTCGTGACGCTCGTCCAATGAAATTCGTACACAACCCTTCGTTAGCGTGTTTAAAGGCTAGCTGCGTTCTCCTTGTGTTGTTGCTCTTAGCTGGTACGATCCCGAGACGAGACCGCTCTTGGATTATTTCGCGTCTCAAAATATATTTCTAAATTCTATTTAGAGGACCAAATCATCAATAATCGTCCACTCCTAAAAATAATTGAGTGAACCAAATTCTATTGGCTGTTAAATTGAATGATGCCAGTCACGCGACCTTTGCACCCACGTAACCCACGTTTATTTTTAAAAAAGGTCGTTTTTAACCGCCCATTTCGCGAAGTGCAAAACGCTGCTGCAGCTTCAATCTAGAACCAATAATGGTTCTAGCTTTAATCACCTAAGCGGCAGCTTAGGCCTGTAAGTTCATTAATTTTTCTTAACTGCAACAGCTCTCTGGCGCTCTTTTAACTCATCCAAGGAAAATGGGAAAAAAACAGGAATACTTCTCAACCTTGGATTAATAAAAGTTGTAGGAACTACTATTATTTATCCAAGTTTCAACTCACCCCCTACAACTCCTTAAAATTTTTGGCTAACCTTTTGAAACACCCTGTATTTTCACTGTTTATTTAACGGTCAAAATTTCCAAGTTACATTTCACCGTAATTTTAATTATCAGATTACCGTTAAGTAACATAACACTAATTTGGTCGTTAATTTTACGGTAACATTTGATACGTTAACATGACTGTAAATTTTAGTGTGGTAATTTTTTAGTGTGATATTTGAAAGGTGTGTATATAGGTTTCGAGCTTAGGAAATTTAGCGCCATCTGCCTTAATATCCGTGAACTAAATATGTGAGGAAATAGCAGACAACTTTTGAATTTCTAAGTTTTTCTGTTGAAACTTTCAGCTGTTGTGCAGAGATAATTTTGAACGAGCAGACAGCTTTCATATATTCAATTTAAAACTCGGTCGGTAGGCGGCGATAATTGTGACCAAAATTTAAACTACGCACGAAGCTTATTGTACAACCCCTTTGAAACGGTTTGGCATCACCGTAATAAAACCAAATTAAAATGTAATTTACAGAACACAGAGTATATTAAGCGAAAGCCGGAAAAATTTCGTGTCAGAGTGATAAGCTAGCAAAATTTTAATAATAATATGTAAGTCCCAGACATTAGGCTTTGAGGCTATGGTTCAGCCACCCCAACGGCAAGCATTTAAATCAACCCAGATAAAAAATGTATCATATTTTTCCGCTTCCACGTTCCAGTTGCGTAGCGGCGGGGACGGTTCACCCCGGGTGCAACCCATTCGGGCAAGATTTGTGGATGACAACAGACATCAGACTATTGTATTTATGTACCCCGTGCACCGCCTAAGCATTACAGGGGTTTTTCATCATTTGTCCCGGCCGAGCCGTCAACCTGTATACAAATTTAGGAATCACTTCCTAAAAAACGCACACAAACAAGTATACACCCGTATACTTGTACCACCGACTCACGACTCACTCGTGAGTTCGTCAAAATTCACCACGATATAACGCATTACGCGTTCAAGATCGTTGATCGTTTCGTTATCCAGATTTCGAAGCCCATCCACTTTGAGTGGTCTTCCAGTGGCGTATCCAGGATTTTTTTGAGGTAGGCTTGAATATTAAAAGTGGACCCCCTACAGGGCCGTCACCAGCCCAAAAAATTAGGTAGGGCCATGGTAGGACACATTTTTACAACGACAAAAACAGTTTTCTAGACCATTTACACCAGATAAGCATTAAACTCAATATGACGGCTGCCTAATTTTGATAATGTCGGTGCTATATAATTACTACAATTTAAATTAAATTTAAAATTGTGAGCCTGGTTAACGTTATACCTAAGGCAGTGGTGTAACTAGGGACCCGCAGAGCCCGCGACCGCGGGGGGGGGGGGGGGGGCATGACATTTTCACAAAATAGGGGGCCGTTTCGTCTTAAGAATTAATATTTTGCTACGAAAATTGTACTAAAGCTTGATAACAAATAAAAAAGTTTTTTTTTTATAAAGGGCCCTTTTGATATACTGCGGGGGGCCCAAACGTTGTCGTTACGCCACTGACCTAAGGGCCCTAGGGCTTTAATTTTTATCTCACTAAATGCTAGGTAGGGCCAAATCAATTCTAGGTAAGGCCTGGCTCTACCGGCCTCCCCCCTGGTGACGGGCCTGACCCCCAACCACATATTATTCTAAAAACTAAATGTTAAATTTATAAAATTGTTGAATGTGCTAAGTGAGACAAATTAAGTTATTTATTTTAAAAAAATTCAAAAAGAAAAAGCGATTCTTCTGTTCTGTTTAGAAACCTCATCAACAACTTTCATGGGATTATCTTTCAAAATATTGGTTAGATCTCTATTAAGAGATAACAAAGGTAAGTTTGAAAGACGATTTTCTCGCATTGTCGTTCGTGTGTTTGTTTTTATTCTGTTAAGGGTACTAAAACTCCTCTCGCATGCCGCGCTATAAACCGGGATACACTGAATTACATTAAAATACTTCACAATCTCTGGATAGCCATCCTTGATGACCAAAATACTCTTGTGGCAGTCTTGAGTTGATAGAACGTTTTCGGTTGTCATAAGGCGTTTAACAACTTTTATTCCATCTTTAATGTCTCTAGTATTGAACTGAAATCTCTCAAAAATATTACAAAAATTTATAACATCAGCCTCGTTTAGAAATTGAACACTCTGAGGATCAGACGCCAATAAATAATTTAATACAGAAGAGTTATCGGTCAACCTTCTATTCATTTCTGCTCTAAATTTATCCAAAATCTCGAATTGTGTACTTTTTAATTTCTGGCTCACGTTCATGTTTTCATTTTCCCTGTTTCCTAAGCTATCGTAAACTATGAACTCTTTCAATTTCTTACTAACTACCCTTTTCCTTGGACCAAATTCACTCTTTGGATCTGGTATTGAAACATTTACTGTTTTGGCAGGCTTGGAAGCTTCGTCCCATATTTCAGTAAATTTAGTATCAGTTCTCATTTCTCTAAGTTCACTAACTGTAGCTTTGCACAAAGCAACGGCTCGTGAATATGCCAATTTGGAGTTTTGTAAATATTCCGAAAGACCATTTGTTGTTCCTAAAACCTCGTCTAAAGCAATTAACAGTACCAAGTTTTGAAAGTTTTCTAACTGAGAAATGTACCCTCTACACTCCGCCGACTCTTCCGATTTACCATTTTCAATAATATTGTCTAAACCTAATAATACGGCATCCAATCTATTTCTGAAGTAGTTAATTCCTTTTCGTTTACTTGACCACCTTGTATGGCAACTTTGGGGCATTTTCAGTACATCCTTGTAATTGAGAGCACTTTGTGATTCTAAAAGAAACTCGGATCTAAGTACTGAGTTGCACTGAAAGTTGTAAATTGCTTGAAGAAGTCCAAGAAGTTCTCTAACGGGCCCTAACTTCGAACAGCAATCTATTAAAACTAAATTCAAACGATGAGCGTAACAGTGTATGTAGGGACAAGGGCCACCAACAGAGGTTTGAATTTGTATGTTTACACCACTTATATTTCCTGACATAACACTCGCACCATCATAACTTTGAGAAACGCAGTGGTAATGCGAAGTCCACTTTCTTCAACAATTTTAATTATACCAGAAGGGTTTGATTTGGCGTCAAATGAGTGTAGGTCTAAAAATCCAATGAACCTTTCTTTAACGGCCCCATTAACGCACACTCAATTGCTCTAATCCACCTTTATCTCTTGACTCGTCTGCAATTACAGATGTATCCACCAGAATAATCAATTTCTGATTTTATCATTTTTTTAATTATGTTACCACTCAAAGAAATAATTCATTCTGAATTATACAACTAGTGTACTTCGCGTTATTCTGCATTTTATCTAATTTATTTTTTAAATCAGGGCACATCTTCTTAACCATCTCTAAAATTTCGATAAAGTTACCTCTGTTGCCCGAATCACTCATTTCAATATGTCCCCGAAAAGCAATATCTTGCTGAGCGCAAAGAATAACAATTTTAACCAACGTAGCTAAAACGTCGCGATTCCGCGTAACATCGCTTTCTCTTTGATTATCGATTTTCGTCGCGACTGATCCGTTATTTTTACTCTGACGATACATTTGAAAGTTTTCGTATGCAAACATGTGGGGTGATTTATCTGAGCTAAAGTGTTTTTTAAATCTCATGTCTGTATTTTTACAGTCTGAATAACCGTTGGTCAAAGAATTCTTAGTAGTAGAAAAATGACGACAGCAAAAGCAATACGCCTTGTTGTTTTCAACCGAATATTCTAGCATTGTAAATTTATCATACCAATTTAAATTGAAACTTTTTTTTTGCCCTTTAAAATCGGTTTGTGGAAATGTTTTCAATTTAGGCTGAACTGTGTCATCGTCTTTACTAAAGCTAATATCTTTAACAGGTTTTATTGTTGGTATCTGTGCTTTGTCTATATTTTCATCTTTTGCTGGTTTGTCGTTACTCAATAAAACAGTAAATGCTAATCGACTGTCAAGCATTGAATTCGCCAAGTTAATCTCACCAATAGTATTTGCCCTTTTATTAATTATTTCTTCGTGTTTTGGTTCGGAGCCGTTTGAAATACATTGATCCTCAAAAAATTATCCTTGCCCACTTGGTTCTGTAGCTTTTTCTTGGGCTTCAATAATTTCATTGGTTTTAATTTTTAAAAACTTTCGAAGTGTATCCTTTTGAGAATCAATTTGTTTTTGTTCTAATTTTCTCTTCTTTCGCTTTTCGGCTCCTGAAGCGTGAGTGTTATTAAATCTTTTCATATTTAATCTCCACACTAAAACTAACCATTCAAATGAACTTTAGAAGAGCGGGCTGAGCGGCTTTAAAAAATAAAAAAAATTCCCCAACCACGAAAAATGATTAAACAGAGCAAATAGTTGAAAAGCCCGTAGAGGCCCTAGGAGAAGTCAGAGCTTAAACCCTATAAAGGCTGTTCTAAAAAGTAGCTAGTCGCTACTAATACCCTTGAAAAAAGCTTAGGCTGTTTCAAAAAGGCTTTTGGTTTGAGATATAGTATCTAAGTGTTTAAATTTTAGACAAGCGCATTAAGGCTTCTTTAAACCTCGAGGAGGTAGAAGTCCGCTCTTGGCAAAATTTTAAACTCGACTGGAGAGACAAAAAATAAGACTAGTAACTCGTTCTGTAACACAAAACGAAATGAAACGAAAGATGGCCCAGGCCCGTATCGTCGACTCGTCGAGATAAAGAGTCATGAAATATCGCAAAAGTGTTGAAAACCGGGTAAAACCCCAAAATTATAAAGACACAAACCGTTCCCCCCTCTCCAGGCTCTGGCCTCTTCTAGTTGGACAGGTTGGGCCCGGGCAGTTGCGATAAGCGCTTCTACAAACCTTGGGGCAGTTGCACTATTGTATGCGGCGCTATGCGCCTTTTGATCCTTATCTCCCCTTCTTCTATTCTATATCGGGGGAGACATTTCCACGAATATTTATCTTTCTTGTGCAAGCCGACCAAAAATATTTGGTCCCTTCAGCGTGTTCTGTGCACCTGGCAGCGAAAGCCAAAGGCGAGAAAGGGGGTTAACACAAATAGTCCCGGCCCGTCGCGTTACACTCTGCCCCGCCCCCTTCCCCACACTTTACGTTAAAAAACGTTCCGATAAATTGAATTTGATGTTTTTTTATAAGCTAAAATTTTGATTTCCATTTTACAAAATTTTCATGAAACACTTAACGGTATTGTAGATGGAAATGATTTTGGGTGGCGGGGCCCCCTAGAAAATTACGGGTAGGCTGTAGCCTACCTTGCCTACCCCTAGATCCGCCACTGTGGTCTTCTTATCAAATGGTTCGTTTTGGGACAATTACGAACATAGTGCTCTGAGTCTGCTTCCAGAGCACCGCATATGCATTTGGGCGATGCAATAGGCCCCAAGTTGAATAGGTAAAGTGGGAACCTACCGTGTCCACTTAGGATTTGCGTCAAATAGTAGTTCGTGTTGAAACTACTTTTGACCTTAGGAAAGTACTTCTTAGTTACTTTACCTTTCTCACTTACATCCCACGACTCCTGCCACCTTTGAGTCGTCACCTTGTTAAGCCACCTTTTAATTACCAACTTAGTTGGCTTCATTTCCTTCTCCTCTGGAAAATCGGTTGCTGACTTTGCAAGAAAGTCAGCCCTTTCTTTCCCTGCACACCCAGTGTGTGACTTTATCCAAGTAAAAGTGACCTGAGTCACCATCAGTTTCAACACCTTACGGATTTTATGACATGGGCCATGACTGTTTTTATGATTGCTTATTGCGTTTATAGCAAAAAAAAATCCGTAAAAACCGTTGCACCATCACCAGGACATTGGACTTGCGTCCTTAACCAACAAATACTCTCGTGTATTACTAAGAGCTCGAGAGAAAACGCATCCACCTTACCAATAATGCGAGTGAACTCGTTATACACTTCTATTATTTGCTGTGTACATCCCTGTACACAGCAAATACCACCCCGGTACTCCTACTGGACAACGAACCGTCAGTAAACACCTCTACCCCATTACCATTGGGTAGACAAAAGACAGTGAAAAAATAAAAACTTACACAAACTAGAGACTAGTTAGTAGAACACCATGATATCCGCCAAGGGTGTCACCTATGCTAGTTACGACACTGCCCCAATATGTGTTTCAACACTGACCAGTCCACAGCCTCACCAGACAGGCGCCATTTTGACACTCTCCTGTCAGAAGTGACCCAGTCCAAGCGTGGAAGAGTAGCCCACTGCTTCAGGAAGCATCAATGAAGGATTCAGCTTGAGGTTTCATTAGGATTGATAATGGCTTAATTTTCTTTTACTTTTAACAGCAATGCGCCATTGAAGCTCCGCCACTTCAATGCCACAATACTCCCAGGCCATATACGGTCTAGCTGAGAATTCCTCGAGATGTGTTTCAATATCGTGTGATGGAAATGAGCGAAATAGAGCAAAAACAGCGACATTACCATAAGGCGACCAAGATATTAAACTTGCTAGCTGCTTCTCTCTCCTTAATAATACTTCAACCCATATCACCTTCAATAGCCGCATTTGCAGCAAACGGACCAGCCGACAGCGGCGCTCGACCAACATAACACCCAGGTATGTGAATTCTTTTACTATTTCCAAAGCGACACTTTGTTGCGTAAAGGAAACAGATAGTTACAGATTGTTCTAACAAGACCCAAAGGTAAGGTTAAGCTGGCCGAAACCTCAGGCCCCCAAGCCGAGCGAGCGAAGCGAGCGAGGCGCTCCACTTGGTTAAATTTCGTATTACGGAAACGACGGGATTATTAATTTTTTACTCGTTAGATATTATTTAAATTTAAGATGATATTAAAACCAGCGTGGTAAGAAAGAAACCGTTTAAAAAATATTGGGCGAAAAACGCGCGCGATTGAGAGTTTTCTTAATTTCCGAGGTCATATAGGGTAAAGTGACTAAATCGAAAATGGGGCTATATAAGCGGAGTGGGCCCCTAGCGAGTGTGTCGATTCTTCGGAATCTGACATTTACTAAAATTGGAACGATACAGAGAAGATTAGCATGGCCCCTGCGCAAGGATGACACGCAAAATCGTGAAGCGTTCCAAATTTTTTCGTCGCCCCCTACTTGGTTAAATTTCGTATTAGGGAAACGACGGGATTATTAATTTTTTACTCGTTAGATATTATTTAAATTTAAGATGATATTAAAACCAGCGTGGTAAGAAAGAAACCGTTTAAAAAATATTGGGCGAAAAACGCGCGCGATTGAGAGTTTTCTTAATTTCCGAGGTCATATAGGGTAAAGTGACTAAATCGAAAATGGGGCTATATAAGCGGAGTGGGCCCCTAGCGAGTGTGTCGATTCTTCGGAATCTGACATTTACTAAAATTGGAACGATACAGAGAAGATTAGCATGGCCCCTGCGCAAGGATGACACGCAAAATCGTGAAGCGTTCCAAATTTTTTCGTCGCCCCCTACTTGGTTAAATTTCGTATTAGGGAAACGACGGGATTATTAATTTTTTACTCGTTAGATATTATTTAAATTTAAGATGATATTAAAACCAGCGTGGTAAGAAAGAAACCGTTTAAAAAATATTGGGCGAAAAACGCGCGCGATTGAGAGTTTTCTTAATTTCCGAGGTCATATAGGGTAAAGTGACTAAATCGAAAATGGGGCTATATAAGCGGAGTGGGCCCCTAGCGAGTGTGTCGATTCTTCGGAATCTGACATTTACTAAAATTGGAACGATACAGAGAAGATTAGCATGGCCCCTGCGCAAGGATGACACGCAAAATCGTGAAGCGTTCCAAATTTTTTCGTCGCCCCCTACTTGGTTAAATTTCGTATTAGGGAAACGACGGGATTATTAATTTTTTACTCGTTAGATATTATTTAAATTTAAGATGATATTAAAACCAGCGTGGTAAGAAAGAAACCGTTTAAAAAATATTGGGCGAAAAACGCGCGCGATTGAGAGTTTTCTTAATTTCCGAGGTCATATAGGGTAAAGTGACTAAATCGAAAATGGGGCTATATAAGCGGAGTGGGCCCCTAGCGAGTGTGTCGATTCTTCGGAATCTGACATTTACTAAAATTGGAACGATACAGAGAAGATTAGCATGGCCCCTGCGCAAGGATGACACGCAAAATCGTGAAGCGTTCCAAATTTTTTCGTCGCCCCCTACTTGGTTAAATTTCGTATTAGGGAAACGACGGGATTATTAATTTTTTACTCGTTAGATATTATTTAAATTTAAGATGATATTAAAACCAGCGTGGTAAGAAAGAAACCGTTTAAAAATTATTGGGCGAAAAACGCGCGCGATTGAGAGTTTTCTTAATTTCCGAGGTCATATAGGGTAAAGTGACTAAATCGAAAATGGGGCTATATAAGCGGAGTGGGCCCCTAGCGAGTGTGTCGATTCTTCGGAATCTGACATTTACTAAAATTGGAACGATACAGAGAAGATTAGCATGGCCCCTGCGCAAGGATGACACGCAAAATCGTGAAGCGTTCCAAATTTTTTCGTCGCCCCCTACTTGGTTAAATTTCGTATTAGGGAAACGACGGGATTATTAATTTTTTACTCGTTAGATATTATTTAAATTTAAGATGATATTAAAACCAGCGTGGTAAGAAAGAAACCGTTTAAAAAATATTGGGCGAAAAACGCGCGCGATTGAGAGTTTTCTTAATTTCCGAGGTCATATAGGGTAAAGTGACTAAATCGAAAATGGGGCTATATAAGCGGAGTGGGCCCCTAGCGAGTGTGTCGATTCTTCGGAATCTGACATTTACTAAAATTGGAACGATACAGAGAAGATTAGCATGGCCCCTGCGCAAGGATGACACGCAAAATCGTGAAGCGTTCCAAATTTTTTCGTCGCCCCCTACTTGGTTAAATTTCGTATTAGGGAAACGACGGGATTATTAATTTTTTACTCGTTAGATATTATTTAAATTTAAGATGATATTAAAACCAACGTGGTAAGAAAGAAACCGTTTAAAAAATATTGGGCGAAAAACGCGCGCGATTGAGAGTTTTCTTAATTTCCGAGGTCATAAAGGGTAAAGTGACTAAATCGAAAATGGGGCTATATAAGCGGAGTGGGCCCCTAGCGAGTGTGTCGATTCTTCGGAATCTGACATTTACTAAAATTGGAACGATACAGAGAAGATTAGCATGGCCCCTGCGCAAGGATGACACGCAAAATCGTGAAGCGTTCCAAATTTTTTCGTCGCCCCCTACTTGGTTAAATTTCGTATTAGGGAAACGACGGGATTATTAATTTTTTACTCGTTAGATATTATTTAAATTTAAGATGATATTAAAACCAGCGTGGTAAGAAAGAAACCGTTTAAAAAATATTGGGCGAAAAACGCGCGCGATTGAGAGTTTTCTTAATTTCCGAGGTCATATAGGGTAAAGTGACTAAATCGAAAATGGGGCTATATAAGCGGAGTGGGCCCCTAGCGAGTGTGTCGATTCTTCGGAATCTGACATTTACTAAAATTGGAACGATACAGAGAAGATTAGCATGGCCCCTGCGCAAGGATGACACGCAAAATCGTGAAGCGTTCCAAATTTTTTCGTCGCCCCCTACTTGGTTAAATTTCGTATTAGGGAAACGACGGGATTATTAATTTTTTACTCGTTAGATATTATTTAAATTTAAGATGATATTAAAACCAGCGTGGTAAGAAAGAAACCGTTTAAAAAATATTGGGCGAAAAACGCGCGCGATTGAGAGTTTTCTTAATTTCCGAGGTCATATAGGGTAAAGTGACTAAATCGAAAATGGGGCTATATAAGCGGAGTGGGCCCCTAGCGAGTGTGTCGATTCTTCGGAATCTGACATTTACTAAAATTGGAACGATACAGAGAAGATTAGCATGGCCCCTGCGCAAGGATGACACGCAAAATCGTGAAGCGTTCCAAATTTTTTCGTCGCCCCCTACTTGGTTAAATTTCGTATTAGGGAAACGACGGGATTATTAATTTTTTACTCGTTAGATATTATTTAAATTTAAGATGATATTAAAACCAACGTGGTAAGAAAGAAACCGTTTAAAAAATATTGGGCGAAAAACGCGCGCGATTGAGAGTTTTCTTAATTTCCGAGGTCATAAAGGGTAAAGTGACTAAATCGAAAATGGGGCTATATAAGCGGAGTGGGCCCCTAGCGAGTGTGTCGATTCTTCGGAATCTGACATTTACTAAAATTGGAACGATACAGAGAAGATTAGCATGGCCCCTGCGCAAGGATGACACGCAAAATCGTGAAGCGTTCCAAATTTTTTCGTCGCCCCCTACTTGGTTAAATTTCGTATTAGGGAAACGACGGGATTATTAATTTTTTACTCGTTAGATATTATTTAAATTTAAGATGATATTAAAACCAGCGTGGTAAGAAAGAAACCGTTTAAAAAATATTGGGCGAAAAACGCGCGCGATTGAGAGTTTTCTTAATTTCCGAGGTCATATAGGGTAAAGTGACTAAATCGAAAATGGGGCTATATAAGCGGAGTGGGCCCCTAGCGAGTGTGTCGATTCTTCGGAATCTGACATTTACTAAAATTGGAACGATACAGAGAAGATTAGCATGGCCCCTGCGCAAGGATGACACGCAAAATCGTGAAGCGTTCCAAATTTTTTCGTCGCCCCCTACTTGGTTAAATTTCGTATTAGGGAAACGACGGGATTATTAATTTTTTACTCGTTAGATATTATTTAAATTTAAGATGATATTAAAACCAGCGTGGTAAGAAAGAAACCGTTTAAAAAATATTGGGCGAAAAACGCGCGCGATTGAGAGTTTTCTTAATTTCCGAGGTCATATAGGGTAAAGTGACTAAATCGAAAATGGGGCTATATAAGCGGAGTGGGCCCCTAGCGAGTGTGTCGATTCTTCGGAATCTGACATTTACTAAAATTGGAACGATACAGAGAATATTAGCATGGCCCCTGCGCAAGGATGACACGCAAAATCGTGAAGCGTTCCAAATTTTTTCGTCGCCCCCTACTTGGTTAAATTTCGTATTAGGGAAACGACGGGATTATTAATTTTTTACTCGTTAGATATTATTTAAATTTAAGATGATATTAAAACCAGCGTGGTAAGAAAGAAACCGTTTAAAAATTATTGGGCGAAAAACGCGCGCGATTGAGAGTTTTCTTAATTTCCGAGGTCATATAGGGTAAAGTGACTAAATCGAAAATGGGGCTATATAAGCGGAGTGGGCCCCTAGCGAGTGTGTCGATTCTTCGGAATCTGACATTTACTAAAATTGGAACGATACAGAGAAGATTAGCATGGCCCCTGCGCAAGGATGACACGCAAAATCGTGAAGCGTTCCAAATTTTTTCGTCGCCCCCTACTTGGTTAAATTTCGTATTAGGGAAACGACGGGATTATTAATTTTTTACTCGTTAGATATTATTTAAATTTAAGATGATATTAAAACCAGCGTGGTAAGAAAGAAACCATTTAAAAAATATTGGGCGAAAAACGCGCGCGATTGAGAGTTTTCTTAATTTCCGAGGTCATATAGGGTAAAGTGACTAAATCGAAAATGGGGCTATATAAGCGGAGTGGGCCCCTAGCGAGTGTGTCGATTCTTCGGAATCTGACATTTACTAAAATTGGAACGATACAGAGAAGATTAGCATGGCCCCTGCGCAAGGATGACACGCAAAATCGTGAAGCGTTCCAAATTTTTTCGTCGCCCCCTACTTGGTTAAATTTCGTATTAGGGAAACGACGGGATTATTAATTTTTTACTCGTTAGATATTATTTAAATTTAAGATGATATTAAAACCAACGTGGTAAGAAAGAAACCGTTTAAAAAATATTGGGCGAAAAACGCGCGCGATTGAGAGTTTTCTTAATTTCCGAGGTCATAAAGGGTAAAGTGACTAAATCGAAAATGGGGCTATATAAGCGGAGTGGGCCCCTAGCGAGTGTGTCGATTCTTCGGAATCTGACATTTACTAAAATTGGAACGATACAGAGAAGATTAGCATGGCCCCTGCGCAAGGATGACACGCAAAATCGTGAAGCGTTCCAAATTTTTTCGTCGCCCCCTACTTGGTTAAATTTCGTATTAGGGAAACGACGGGATTATTAATTTTTTACTCGTTAGATATTATTTAAATTTAAGATGATATTAAAACCAGCGTGGTAAGAAAGAAACCGTTTAAAAAATATTGGGCGAAAAACGCGCGCGATTGAGAGTTTTCTTAATTTCCGAGGTCATATAGGGTAAAGTGACTAAATCGAAAATGGGGCTATATAAGCGGAGTGGGCCCCTAGCGAGTGTGTCGATTCTTCGGAATCTGACATTTACTAAAATTGGAACGATACAGAGAAGATTAGCATGGCCCCTGCGCAAGGATGACACGCAAAATCGTGAAGCGTTCCAAATTTTTTCGTCGCCCCCTACTTGGTTAAATTTCGTATTAGGGAAACGACGGGATTATTAATTTTTTACTCGTTAGATATTATTTAAATTTAAGATGATATTAAAACCAGCGTGGTAAGAAAGAAACCGTTTAAAAAATATTGGGCGAAAAACGCGCGCGATTGAGAGTTTTCTTAATTTCCGAGGTCATATAGGGTAAAGTGACTAAATCGAAAATGGGGCTATATAAGCGGAGTGGGCCCCTAGCGAGTGTGTCGATTCTTCGGAATCTGACATTTACTAAAATTGGAACGATACAGAGAAGATTAGCATGGCCCCTGCGCAAGGATGACACGCAAAATCGTGAAGCGTTCCAAATTTTTTCGTCGCCCCCTACTTGGTTAAATTTCGTATTAGGGAAACGACGGGATTATTAATTTTTTACTCGTTAGATATTATTTAAATTTAAGATGATAATAAAACCAGCGTGGTAAGAAAGAAACCGTTTAAAAAATATTGGGCGAAAAACGCGCGCGATTGAGAGTTTTCTTAATTTCCGAGGTCATATAGGGTAAAGTGACTAAATCGAAAATGGGGCTATATAAGCGGAGTGGGCCCCTAGCGAGTGTGTCGATTCTTCGGAATCTGACATTTACTAAAATTGGAACGATACAGAGAAGATTAGCATGGCCCCTGCGCAAGGATGACACGCAAAATCGTGAAGCGTTCCAAATTTTTTCGTCGCCCCCTACTTGGTTAAATTTCGTATTAGGGAAACGACGGGATTATTAATTTTTTACTCGTTAGATATTATTTAAATTTAAGATGATATTAAAACCAGCGTGGTAAGAAAGAAACCGTTTAAAAAATATTGGGCGAAAAACGCGCGCGATTGAGAGTTTTCTTAATTTCCGAGGTCATATAGGGTAAAGTGACTAAATCGAAAATGGGGCTATATAAGCGGAGTGGGCCCCTAGCGAGTGTGTCGATTCTTCGGAATCTGACATTTACTAAAATTGGAACGATACAGAGAAGATTAGCATGGCCCCTGCGCAAGGATGACACGCAAAATCGTGAAGCGTTCCAAATTTTTTCGTCGCCCCCTACTTGGTTAAATTTCGTATTAGGGAAACGACGGGATTATTAATTTTTTACTCGTTAGATATTATTTAAATTTAAGATGATATTAAAACCAGCGTGGTAAGAAAGAAACCGTTTAAAAAATATTGGGCGAAAAACGCGCGCGATTGAGAGTTTTCTTAATTTCCGAGGTCATATAGGGTAAAGTGACTAAATCGAAAATGGGGCTATATAAGCGGAGTGGGCCCCTAGCGAGTGTGTCGATTCTTCGGAATCTGACATTTACTAAAATTGGAACGATACAGAGAATATTAGCATGGCCCCTGCGCAAGGATGACACGCAAAATCGTGAAGCGTTCCAAATTTTTTCGTCGCCCCCTACTTGGTTAAATTTCGTATTAGGGAAACGACGGGATTATTAATTTTTTACTCGTTAGATATTATTTAAATTTAAGATGATATTAAAACCAGCGTGGTAAGAAAGAAACCGTTTAAAAATTATTGGGCGAAAAACGCGCGCGATTGAGAGTTTTCTTAATTTCCGAGGTCATATAGGGTAAAGTGACTAAATCGAAAATGGGGCTATATAAGCGGAGTGGGCCCCTAGCGAGTGTGTCGATTCTTCGGAATCTGACATTTACTAAAATTGGAACGATACAGAGAAGATTAGCATGGCCCCTGCGCAAGGATGACACGCAAAATCGTGAAGCGTTCCAAATTTTTTCGTCGCCCCCTACTTGGTTAAATTTCGTATTAGGGAAACGACGGGATTATTAATTTTTTACTCGTTAGATATTATTTAAATTTAAGATGATATTAAAACCAGCGTGGTAAGAAAGAAACCATTTAAAAAATATTGGGCGAAAAACGCGCGCGATTGAGAGTTTTCTTAATTTCCGAGGTCATATAGGGTAAAGTGACTAAATCGAAAATGGGGCTATATAAGCGGAGTGGGCCCCTAGCGAGTGTGTCGATTCTTCGGAATCTGACATTTACTAAAATTGGAACGATACAGAGAAGATTAGCATGGCCCCTGCGCAAGGATGACACGCAAAATCGTGAAGCGTTCCAAATTTTTTCGTCGCCCCCTACTTGGTTAAATTTCGTATTAGGGAAACGACGGGATTATTAATTTTTTACTCGTTAGATATTATTTAAATTTAAGATGATATTAAAACCAACGTGGTAAGAAAGAAACCGTTTAAAAAATATTGGGCGAAAAACGCGCGCGATTGAGAGTTTTCTTAATTTCCGAGGTCATAAAGGGTAAAGTGACTAAATCGAAAATGGGGCTATATAAGCGGAGTGGGCCCCTAGCGAGTGTGTCGATTCTTCGGAATCTGACATTTACTAAAATTGGAACGATACAGAGAAGATTAGCATGGCCCCTGCGCAAGGATGACACGCAAAATCGTGAAGCGTTCCAAATTTTTTCGTCGCCCCCTACTTGGTTAAATTTCGTATTAGGGAAACGACGGGATTATTAATTTTTTACTCGTTAGATATTATTTAAATTTAAGATGATATTAAAACCAGCGTGGTAAGAAAGAAACCGTTTAAAAAATATTGGGCGAAAAACGCGCGCGATTGAGAGTTTTCTTAATTTCCGAGGTCATATAGGGTAAAGTGACTAAATCGAAAATGGGGCTATATAAGCGGAGTGGGCCCCTAGCGAGTGTGTCGATTCTTCGGAATCTGACATTTACTAAAATTGGAACGATACAGAGAAGATTAGCATGGCCCCTGCGCAAGGATGACACGCAAAATCGTGAAGCGTTCCAAATTTTTTCGTCGCCCCCTACTTGGTTAAATTTCGTATTAGGGAAACGACGGGATTATTAATTTTTTACTCGTTAGATATTATTTAAATTTAAGATGATATTAAAACCAGCGTGGTAAGAAAGAAACCGTTTAAAAAATATTGGGCGAAAAACGCGCGCGATTGAGAGTTTTCTTAATTTCCGAGGTCATATAGGGTAAAGTGACTAAATCGAAAATGGGGCTATATAAGCGGAGTGGGCCCCTAGCGAGTGTGTCGATTCTTCGGAATCTGACATTTACTAAAATTGGAACGATACAGAGAAGATTAGCATGGCCCCTGCGCAAGGATGACACGCAAAATCGTGAAGCGTTCCAAATTTTTTCGTCGCCCCCTACTTGGTTAAATTTCGTATTAGGGAAACGACGGGATTATTAATTTTTTACTCGTTAGATATTATTTAAATTTAAGATGATAATAAAACCAGCGTGGTAAGAAAGAAACCGTTTAAAAAATATTGGGCGAAAAACGCGCGCGATTGAGAGTTTTCTTAATTTCCGAGGTCATATAGGGTAAAGTGACTAAATCGAAAATGGGGCTATATAAGCGGAGTGGGCCCCTAGCGAGTGTGTCGATTCTTCGGAATCTGACATTTACTAAAATTGGAACGATACAGAGAAGATTAGCATGGCCCCTGCGCAAGGATGACACGCAAAATCGTGAAGCGTTCCAAATCTTTTCGTCGCCCCCTACTTGGTTAAATTTCGTATTAGGGAAACGACGGGATTATTAATTTTTTACTCGTTAGATATTATTTAAATTTAAGATGATATTAAAACCAACGTGGTAAGAAAGAAACCGTTTAAAAAATATTGGGCGAAAAACGCGCGCGATTGAGAGTTTTCTTAATTTCCGAGGTCATAAAGGGTAAAGTGACTAAATCGAAAATGGGGCTATATAAGCGGAGTGGGCCCCTAGCGAGTGTGTCGATTCTTCGGAATCTGACATTTACTAAAATTGGAACGATACAGAGAAGATTAGCATGGCCCCTGCGCAAGGATGACACGCAAAATCGTGAAGCGTTCCAAATTTTTTCGTCGCCCCCTACTTGGTTAAATTTCGTATTAGGGAAACGACGGGATTATTAATTTTTTACTCGTTAGATATTATTTAAATTTAAGATGATATTAAAACCAGCGTGGTAAGAAAGAAACCGTTTAAAAAATATTGGGCGAAAAACGCGCGCGATTGAGAGTTTTCTTAATTTCCGAGGTCATATAGGGTAAAGTGACTAAATCGAAAATTAGGCTATATAAGCGGAGTGGGCCCCTAGCGAGTGTGTCGATTCTTCGGAATCTGACATTTACTAAAATTGGAACGATACAGAGAAGATTAGCATGGCCCCTGCGCAAGGATGACACGCAAAATCGTGAAGCGTTCCAAATTTTTTCGTCGCCCCCTACTTGGTTAAATTTCGTATAAGGGAAACGACGGGATTATTAATTTTTTACTTATTAGATATTATTTAAATTTAAGATGATAATAAAACCAGCGTGGTAAGAAAGAAACCGTTTAAAAAATATTGGGCGAAAAACGCGCGCGATTGAGAGTTTTCTTAATTTCCGAGGTCATATAGGGTAAAGTGACTAAATCGAAAATGGGGCTATATAAGCGGAGTGGGCCCCTAGCGAGTGTGTCGATTCTTCGGAATCTGACATTTACTAAAATTGGAACGATACAGAGAAGATTAGCATGGCCCCTGCGCAAGGATGACACGCAAAATCGTGAAGCGTTCCAAATTTTTTCGTCGCCCCCTACTTGGTTAAATTTCGTATTAGGGAAACGACGGGATTATTAATTTTTTACTCGTTAGATATTATTTAAATTTAAGATGATATTAAAACCAGCGTGGTAAGAAAGAAACCATTTAAAAAATATTGGGCGAAAAACGCGCGCGATTGAGAGTTTTCTTAATTTCCGAGGTCATATAGGGTAAAGTGACTAAATCGAAAATGGGGCTATATAAGCGGAGTGGGCCCCTAGCGAGTGTGTCGATTCTTCGGAATCTGACATTTACTAAAATTGGAACGATACAGAGAAGATTAGCATGGCCCCTGCGCAAGGATGACACGCAAAATCGTGAAGCGTTCCAAATTTTTTCGTCGCCCCCTACTTGGTTAAATTTCGTATTAGGGAAACGACGGGATTATTAATTTTTTACTCGTTAGATATTATTTAAATTTAAGATGATATTAAAACCAACGTGGTAAGAAAGAAACCGTTTAAAAAATATTGGGCGAAAAACGCGCGCGATTGAGAGTTTTCTTAATTTCCGAGGTCATAAAGGGTAAAGTGACTAAATCGAAAATGGGGCTATATAAGCGGAGTGGGCCCCTAGCGAGTGTGTCGATTCTTCGGAATCTGACATTTACTAAAATTGGAACGATACAGAGAAGATTAGCATGGCCCCTGCGCAAGGATGACACGCAAAATCGTGAAGCGTTCCAAATTTTTTCGTCGCCCCCTACTTGGTTAAATTTCGTATTAGGGAAACGACGGGATTATTAATTTTTTACTCGTTAGATATTATTTAAATTTAAGATGATATTAAAACCAGCGTGGTAAGAAAGAAACCGTTTAAAAAATATTGGGCGAAAAACGCGCGCGATTGAGAGTTTTCTTAATTTCCGAGGTCATATAGGGTAAAGTGACTAAATCGAAAATGGGGCTATATAAGCGGAGTGGGCCCCTAGCGAGTGTGTCGATTCTTCGGAATCTGACATTTACTAAAATTGGAACGATACAGAGAAGATTAGCATGGCCCCTGCGCAAGGATGACACGCAAAATCGTGAAGCGTTCCAAATTTTTTCGTCGCCCCCTACTTGGTTAAATTTCGTATTAGGGAAACGACGGGATTATTAATTTTTTACTCGTTAGATATTATTTAAATTTAAGATGATATTAAAACCAGCGTGGTAAGAAAGAAACCGTTTAAAAAATATTGGGCGAAAAACGCGCGCGATTGAGAGTTTTCTTAATTTCCGAGGTCATATAGGGTAAAGTGACTAAATCGAAAATGGGGCTATATAAGCGGAGTGGGCCCCTAGCGAGTGTGTCGATTCTTCGGAATCTGACATTTACTAAAATTGGAACGATACAGAGAAGATTAGCATGGCCCCTGCGCAAGGATGACACGCAAAATCGTGAAGCGTTCCAAATTTTTTCGTCGCCCCCTACTTGGTTAAATTTCGTATTAGGGAAACGACGGGATTATTAATTTTTTACTCGTTAGATATTATTTAAATTTAAGATGATAATAAAACCAGCGTGGTAAGAAAGAAACCGTTTAAAAAATATTGGGCGAAAAACGCGCGCGATTGAGAGTTTTCTTAATTTCCGAGGTCATATAGGGTAAAGTGACTAAATCGAAAATGGGGCTATATAAGCGGAGTGGGCCCCTAGCGAGTGTGTCGATTCTTCGGAATCTGACATTTACTAAAATTGGAACGATACAGAGAAGATTAGCATGGCCCCTGCGCAAGGATGACACGCAAAATCGTGAAGCGTTCCAAATCTTTTCGTCGCCCCCTACTTGGTTAAATTTCGTATTAGGGAAACGACGGGATTATTAATTTTTTACTCGTTAGATATTATTTAAATTTAAGATGATATTAAAACCAACGTGGTAAGAAAGAAACCGTTTAAAAAATATTGGGCGAAAAACGCGCGCGATTGAGAGTTTTCTTAATTTCCGAGGTCATAAAGGGTAAAGTGACTAAATCGAAAATGGGGCTATATAAGCGGAGTGGGCCCCTAGCGAGTGTGTCGATTCTTCGGAATCTGACATTTACTAAAATTGGAACGATACAGAGAAGATTAGCATGGCCCCTGCGCAAGGATGACACGCAAAATCGTGAAGCGTTCCAAATTTTTTCGTCGCCCCCTACTTGGTTAAATTTCGTATTAGGGAAACGACGGGATTATTAATTTTTTACTCGTTAGATATTATTTAAATTTAAGATGATATTAAAACCAGCGTGGTAAGAAAGAAACCGTTTAAAAAATATTGGGCGAAAAACGCGCGCGATTGAGAGTTTTCTTAATTTCCGAGGTCATATAGGGTAAAGTGACTAAATCGAAAATTAGGCTATATAAGCGGAGTGGGCCCCTAGCGAGTGTGTCGATTCTTCGGAATCTGACATTTACTAAAATTGGAACGATACAGAGAAGATTAGCATGGCCCCTGCGCAAGGATGACACGCAAAATCGTGAAGCGTTCCAAATTTTTTCGTCGCCCCCTACTTGGTTAAATTTCGTATAAGGGAAACGACGGGATTATTAATTTTTTACTTATTAGATATTATTTAAATTTAAGATGATAATAAAACCAGCGTGGTAAGAAAGAAACCGTTTAAAAAATATTGGGCGAAAAACGCGCGCGATTGAGAGTTTTCTTAATTTCCGAGGTCATATAGGGTAAAGTGACTAAATTGAAAATAGGGCTATATAAGCGGAGTGGGCCCCTAGCGAGTGTGTCGATTCTTCGGAATCTGACATTTACTAAAATTGGAACGATACAGAGAAGATTAGCATGGCCCCTGCGCAAGGATGACACGCAAAATCGTGAAGCGTTCCAAATCTTTTCGTCGCCCCCTACTTGGTTAAATTTCGTATTAGGGAAACGACGGGATTATTAATTTTTTACTCGTTAGATATTATTTAAATTTAAGATGATATTAAAACCAACGTGGTAAGAAAGAAACCGTTTAAAAAATATTGGGCGAAAAACGCGCGCGATTGAGAGTTTTCTTAATTTCCGAGGTCATAAAGGGTAAAGTGACTAAATCGAAAATGGGGCTATATAAGCGGAGTGGGCCCCTAGCGAGTGTGTCGATTCTTCGGAATCTGACATTTACTAAAATTGGAACGATACAGAGAAGATTAGCATGGCCCCTGCGCAAGGATGACACACAAAATCGTGAAGCGTTCCAAATTTTTTCGTCGCCCCCTACTTGGTTAAATTTCGTATTAGGGAAACGACGGGATTATTAATTTTTTACTCGTTAGATATTATTTAAATTTAAGATGATATTAAAACCAGCGTGGTAAGAAAGAAACCGTTTAAAAAATATTGGGCGAAAAACGCGCGCGATTGAGAGTTTTCTTAATTTCCGAGGTCATATAGGGTAAAGTGACTAAATCGAAAATGGGGCTATATAAGCGGAGTGGGCCCCTAGCGAGTGTGTCGATTCTTCGGAATCTGACATTTACTAAAATTGGAACGATACAGAGAAGATTAGCATGGCCCCTGCGCAAGGATGACACGCAAAATCGTGAAGCGTTCCAAATTTTTTCGTCGCCCCCTACTTGGTTAAATTTCGTATTAGGGAAACGACGGGATTATTAATTTTTTACTCGTTAGATATTATTTAAATTTAAGATGATATTAAAACCAACGTGGTAAGAAAGAAACCGTTTAAAAAATATTGGGCGAAAAACGCGCGCGATTGAGAGTTTTCTTAATTTCCGAGGTCATAAAGGGTAAAGTGACTAAATCGAAAATGGGGCTATATAAGCGGAGTGGGCCCCTAGCGAGTGTGTCGATTCTTCGGAATCTGACATTTACTAAAATTGGAACGATACAGAGAAGATTAGCATGGCCCCTGCGCAAGGATGACACGCAAAATCGTGAAGCGTTCCAAATTTTTTCGTCGCCCCCTACTTGGTTAAATTTCGTATTAGGGAAACGACGGGATTATTAATTTTTTACTCGTTAGATATTATTTAAATTTAAGATGATATTAAAACCAGCGTGGTAAGAAAGAAACCGTTTAAAAAATATTGGGCGAAAAACGCGCGCGATTGAGAGTTTTCTTAATTTCCGAGGTCATATAGGGTAAAGTGACTAAATCGAAAATGGGGCTATATAAGCGGAGTGGGCCCCTAGCGAGTGTGTCGATTCTTCGGAATCTGACATTTACTAAAATTGGAACGATACAGAGAAGATTAGCATGGCCCCTGCGCAAGGATGACACGCAAAATCGTGAAGCGTTCCAAATTTTTTCGTCGCCCCCTACTTGGTTAAATTTCGTATTAGGGAAACGACGGGATTATTAATTTTTTACTCGTTAGATATTATTTAAATTTAAGATGATATTAAAACCAGCGTGGTAAGAAAGAAACCGTTTAAAAAATATTGGGCGAAAAACGCGCGCGATTGAGAGTTTTCTTAATTTCCGAGGTCATATAGGGTAAAGTGACTAAATCGAAAATGGGGCTATATAAGCGGAGTGGGCCCCTAGCGAGTGTGTCGATTCTTCGGAATCTGACATTTACTAAAATTGGAACGATACAGAGAAGATTAGCATGGCCCCTGCGCAAGGATGACACGCAAAATCGTGAAGCGTTCCAAATTTTTTCGTCGCCCCCTACTTGGTTAAATTTCGTATTAGGGAAACGACGGGATTATTAATTTTTTACTCGTTAGATATTATTTAAATTTAAGATGATATTAAAACCAACGTGGTAAGAAAGAAACCGTTTAAAAAATATTGGGCGAAAAACGCGCGCGATTGAGAGTTTTCTTAATTTCCGAGGTCATAAAGGGTAAAGTGACTAAATCGAAAATGGGGCTATATAAGCGGAGTGGGCCCCTAGCGAGTGTGTCGATTCTTCGGAATCTGACATTTACTAAAATTGGAACGATACAGAGAAGATTAGCATGGCCCCTGCGCAAGGATGACACGCAAAATCGTGAAGCGTTCCAAATTTTTTCGTCGCCCCCTACTTGGTTAAATTTCGTATTAGGGAAACGACGGGATTATTAATTTTTTACTCGTTAGATATTATTTAAATTTAAGATGATATTAAAACCAGCGTGGTAAGAAAGAAACCGTTTAAAAAATATTGGGCGAAAAACGCGCGCGATTGAGAGTTTTCTTAATTTCCGAGGTCATATAGGGTAAAGTGACTAAATCGAAAATGGGGCTATATAAGCGGAGTGGGCCCCTAGCGAGTGTGTCGATTCTTCGGAATCTGACATTTACTAAAATTGGAACGATACAGAGAAGATTAGCATGGCCCCTGCGCAAGGATGACACGCAAAATCGTGAAGCGTTCCAAATTTTTTCGTCGCCCCCTACTTGGTTAAATTTCGTATTAGGGAAACGACGGGATTATTAATTTTTTACTCGTTAGATATTATTTAAATTTAAGATGATATTAAAACCAGCGTGGTAAGAAAGAAACCGTTTAAAAAATATTGGGCGAAAAACGCGCGCGATTGAGAGTTTTCTTAATTTCCGAGGTCATATAGGGTAAAGTGACTAAATCGAAAATGGGGCTATATAAGCGGAGTGGGCCCCTAGCGAGTGTGTCGATTCTTCGGAATCTGACATTTACTAAAATTGGAACGATACAGAGAAGATTAGCATGGCCCCTGCGCAAGGATGACACGCAAAATCGTGAAGCGTTCCAAATTTTTTCGTCGCCCCCTACTTGGTTAAATTTCGTATTAGGGAAACGACGGGATTATTAATTTTTTACTCGTTAGATATTATTTAAATTTAAGATGATATTAAAACCAACGTGGTAAGAAAGAAACCGTTTAAAAAATATTGGGCGAAAAACGCGCGCGATTGAGAGTTTTCTTAATTTCCGAGGTCATAAAGGGTAAAGTGACTAAATCGAAAATGGGGCTATATAAGCGGAGTGGGCCCCTAGCGAGTGTGTCGATTCTTCGGAATCTGACATTTACTAAAATTGGAACGATACAGAGAAGATTAGCATGGCCCCTGCGCAAGGATGACACGCAAAATCGTGAAGCGTTCCAAATTTTTTCGTCGCCCCCTACTTGGTTAAATTTCGTATTAGGGAAACGACGGGATTATTAATTTTTTACTCGTTAGATATTATTTAAATTTAAGATGATATTAAAACCAGCGTGGTAAGAAAGAAACCGTTTAAAAAATATTGGGCGAAAAACGCGCGCGATTGAGAGTTTTCTTAATTTCCGAGGTCATATAGGGTAAAGTGACTAAATCGAAAATGGGGCTATATAAGCGGAGTGGGCCCCTAGCGAGTGTGTCGATTCTTCGGAATCTGACATTTACTAAAATTGGAACGATACAGAGAAGATTAGCATGGCCCCTGCGCAAGGATGACACGCAAAATCGTGAAGCGTTCCAAATTTTTTCGTCGCCCCCTACTTGGTTAAATTTCGTATTAGGGAAACGACGGGATTATTAATTTTTTACTCGTTAGATATTATTTAAATTTAAGATGATATTAAAACCAGCGTGGTAAGAAAGAAACCGTTTAAAAAATATTGGGCGAAAAACGCGCGCGATTGAGAGTTTTCTTAATTTCCGAGGTCATATAGGGTAAAGTGACTAAATCGAAAATGGGGCTATATAAGCGGAGTGGGCCCCTAGCGAGTGTGTCGATTCTTCGGAATCTGACATTTACTAAAATTGGAACGATACAGAGAATATTAGCATGGCCCCTGCGCAAGGATGACACGCAAAATCGTGAAGCGTTCCAAATTTTTTCGTCGCCCCCTACTTGGTTAAATTTCGTATTAGGGAAACGACGGGATTATTAATTTTTTACTCGTTAGATATTATTTAAATTTAAGATGATATTAAAACCAGCGTGGTAAGAAAGAAACCGTTTAAAAAATATTGGGCGAAAAACGCGCGCGATTGAGAGTTTTCTTAATTTCCGAGGTCATATAGGGTAAAGTGACTAAATCGAAAATGGGGCTATATAAGCGGAGTGGGCCCCTAGCGAGTGTGTCGATTCTTCGGAATCTGACATTTACTAAAATTGGAACGATACAGAGAAGATTAGCATGGCCCCTGCGCAAGGATGACACGCAAAATCGTGAAGCGTTCCAAATTTTTTCGTCGCCCCCTACTTGGTTAAATTTCGTATTAGGGAAACGACGGGATTATTAATTTTTTACTCGTTAGATATTATTTAAATTTAAGATGATATTAAAACCAGCGTGGTAAGAAAGAAACCATTTAAAAAATATTGGGCGAAAAACGCGCGCGATTGAGAGTTTTCTTAATTTCCGAGGTCATATAGGGTAAAGTGACTAAATCGAAAATGGGGCTATATAAGCGGAGTGGGCCCCTAGCGAGTGTGTCGATTCTTCGGAATCTGACATTTACTAAAATTGGAACGATACAGAGAAGATTAGCATGGCCCCTGCGCAAGGATGACACGCAAAATCGTGAAGCGTTCCAAATTTTTTCGTCGCCCCCTACTTGGTTAAATTTCGTATTAGGGAAACGACGGGATTATTAATTTTTTACTCGTTAGATATTATTTAAATTTAAGATGATATTAAAACCAACGTGGTAAGAAAGAAACCGTTTAAAAAATATTGGGCGAAAAACGCGCGCGATTGAGAGTTTTCTTAATTTCCGAGGTCATAAAGGGTAAAGTGACTAAATCGAAAATGGGGCTATATAAGCGGAGTGGGCCCCTAGCGAGTGTGTCGATTCTTCGGAATCTGACATTTACTAAAATTGGAACGATACAGAGAAGATTAGCATGGCCCCTGCGCAAGGATGACACGCAAAATCGTGAAGCGTTCCAAATTTTTTCGTCGCCCCCTACTTGGTTAAATTTCGTATTAGGGAAACGACGGGATTATTAATTTTTTACTCGTTAGATATTATTTAAATTTAAGATGATATTAAAACCAGCGTGGTAAGAAAGAAACCGTTTAAAAAATATTGGGCGAAAAACGCGCGCGATTGAGAGTTTTCTTAATTTCCGAGGTCATATAGGGTAAAGTGACTAAATCGAAAATGGGGCTATATAAGCGGAGTGGGCCCCTAGCGAGTGTGTCGATTCTTCGGAATCTGACATTTACTAAAATTGGAACGATACAGAGAAGATTAGCATGGCCCCTGCGCAAGGATGACACGCAAAATCGTGAAGCGTTCCAAATTTTTTCGTCGCCCCCTACTTGGTTAAATTTCGTATTAGGGAAACGACGGGATTATTAATTTTTTACTCGTTAGATATTATTTAAATTTAAGATGATATTAAAACCAGCGTGGTAAGAAAGAAACCGTTTAAAAAATATTGGGCGAAAAACGCGCGCGATTGAGAGTTTTCTTAATTTCCGAGGTCATATAGGGTAAAGTGACTAAATCGAAAATGGGGCTATATAAGCGGAGTGGGCCCCTAGCGAGTGTGTCGATTCTTCGGAATCTGACATTTACTAAAATTGGAACGATACAGAGAAGATTAGCATGGCCCCTGCGCAAGGATGACACGCAAAATCGTGAAGCGTTCCAAATTTTTTCGTCGCCCCCTACTTGGTTAAATTTCGTATTAGGGAAACGACGGGATTATTAATTTTTTACTCGTTAGATATTATTTAAATTTAAGATGATAATAAAACCAGCGTGGTAAGAAAGAAACCGTTTAAAAAATATTGGGCGAAAAACGCGCGCGATTGAGAGTTTTCTTAATTTCCGAGGTCATATAGGGTAAAGTGACTAAATCGAAAATGGGGCTATATAAGCGGAGTGGGCCCCTAGCGAGTGTGTCGATTCTTCGGAATCTGACATTTACTAAAATTGGAACGATACAGAGAAGATTAGCATGGCCCCTGCGCAAGGATGACACGCAAAATCGTGAAGCGTTCCAAATCTTTTCGTCGCCCCCTACTTGGTTAAATTTCGTATTAGGGAAACGACGGGATTATTAATTTTTTACTCGTTAGATATTATTTAAATTTAAGATGATATTAAAACCAACGTGGTAAGAAAGAAACCGTTTAAAAAATATTGGGCGAAAAACGCGCGCGATTGAGAGTTTTCTTAATTTCCGAGGTCATAAAGGGTAAAGTGACTAAATCGAAAATGGGGCTATATAAGCGGAGTGGGCCCCTAGCGAGTGTGTCGATTCTTCGGAATCTGACATTTACTAAAATTGGAACGATACAGAGAAGATTAGCATGGCCCCTGCGCAAGGATGACACGCAAAATCGTGAAGCGTTCCAAATTTTTTCGTCGCCCCCTACTTGGTTAAATTTCGTATTAGGGAAACGACGGGATTATTAATTTTTTACTCGTTAGATATTATTTAAATTTAAGATGATATTAAAACCAGCGTGGTAAGAAAGAAACCGTTTAAAAAATATTGGGCGAAAAACGCGCGCGATTGAGAGTTTTCTTAATTTCCGAGGTCATATAGGGTAAAGTGACTAAATCGAAAATTAGGCTATATAAGCGGAGTGGGCCCCTAGCGAGTGTGTCGATTCTTCGGAATCTGACATTTACTAAAATTGGAACGATACAGAGAAGATTAGCATGGCCCCTGCGCAAGGATGACACGCAAAATCGTGAAGCGTTCCAAATTTTTTCGTCGCCCCCTACTTGGTTAAATTTCGTATAAGGGAAACGACGGGATTATTAATTTTTTACTTATTAGATATTATTTAAATTTAAGATGATAATAAAACCAGCGTGGTAAGAAAGAAACCGTTTAAAAAATATTGGGCGAAAAACGCGCGCGATTGAGAGTTTTCTTAATTTCCGAGGTCATATAGGGTAAAGTGACTAAATTGAAAATAGGGCTATATAAGCGGAGTGGGCCCCTAGCGAGTGTGTCGATTCTTCGGAATCTGACATTTACTAAAATTGGAACGATACAGAGAAGATTAGCATGGCCCCTGCGCAAGGATGACACGCAAAATCGTGAAGCGTTCCAAATCTTTTCGTCGCCCCCTACTTGGTTAAATTTCGTATTAGGGAAACGACGGGATTATTAATTTTTTACTCGTTAGATATTATTTAAATTTAAGATGATATTAAAACCAACGTGGTAAGAAAGAAACCGTTTAAAAAATATTGGGCGAAAAAAGCGCGCGATTGAGAGTTTTCTTAATTTCCGAGGTCATAAAGGGTAAAGTGACTAAATCGAAAATGGGGCTATATAAGCGGAGTGGGCCCCTAGCGAGTGTGTCGATTCTTCGGAATCTGACATTTACTAAAATTGGAACGATACAGAGAAGATTAGCATGGCCCCTGCGCAAGGATGACACACAAAATCGTGAAGCGTTCCAAATTTTTTCGTCGCCCCCTACTTGGTTAAATTTCGTATTAGGGAAACGACGGGATTATTAATTTTTTACTCGTTAGATATTATTTAAATTTAAGATGATATTAAAACCAGCGTGGTAAGAAAGAAACCGTTTAAAAAATATTGGGCGAAAAACGCGCGCGATTGAGAGTTTTCTTAATTTCCGAGGTCATATAGGGTAAAGTGACTAAATCGAAAATGGGGCTATATAAGCGGAGTGGGCCCCTAGCGAGTGTGTCGATTCTTCGGAATCTGACATTTACTAAAATTGGAACGATACAGAGAAGATTAGCATGGCCCCTGCGCAAGGATGACACGCAAAATCGTGAAGCGTTCCAAATTTTTTCGTCGCCCCCTACTTGGTTAAATTTCGTATTAGGGAAACGACGGGATTATTAATTTTTTACTCGTTAGATATTATTTAAATTTAAGATGATATTAAAACCAGCGTGGTAAGAAAGAAACCGTTTAAAAAATATTGGGCGAAAAACGCGCGCGATTGAGAGTTTTCTTAATTTCCGAGGTCATATAGGGTAAAGTAACTAAATCGAAAATGGGGCTATATAAGCGGAGTGGGCCCCTAGCGAGTGTGTCGATTCTTCGGAATCTGACATTTACTAAAATTGGAACGATACAGAGAAGATTAGCATGGCCCCTGCGCAAGGATGACACGCAAAATCGTGAAGCGTTCCAAATTTTTTCGTCGCCCCCTACTTGGTTAAATTTCGTATTAGGGAAACGACGGGATTATTAATTTTTTACTCGTTAGATATTATTTAAATTTAAGATGATATTAAAACCAGCGTGGTAAGAAAGAAACCGTTTAAAAAATATTGGGCGAAAAACGCGCGCGATTGAGAGTTTTCTTAATTTCCGAGGTCATATAGGGTAAAGTGACTAAATCGAAAATGGGGCTATATAAGCGGAGTGGGCCCCTAGCGAGTGTGTCGATTCTTCGGAATCTGACATTTACTAAAATTGGAACGATACAGAGAAGATTAGCATGGCCCCTGCGCAAGGATGACACGCAAAATCGTGAAGCGTTCCAAATTTTTTCGTCGCCCCCTACTTGGTTAAATTTCGTATTAGGGAAACGACGGGATTATTAATTTTTTACTCGTTAGATATTATTTAAATTTAAGATGATATTAAAACCAGCGTGGTAAGAAAGAAACCGTTTAAAAAATATTGGGCGAAAAACGCGCGCGATTGAGAGTTTTCTTAATTTCCGAGGTCATATAGGGTAAAGTGACTAAATCGAAAATGGGGCTATATAAGCGGAATGGGCCCCTAGCGAGTGTGTCGATTCTTCGGAATCTGACATTTACTAAAATTGGAACGATACAGAGAAGATTAGCATGGCCCCTGCGCAAGGATGACACGCAAAATCGTGAAGCGTTCCAAATTTTTTCGTCGCCCCCTACTTGGTTAAATTTCGTATTAGGGAAACGACGGGATTATTAATTTTTTACTCGTTAGATATTATTTAAATTTAAGATGATATTAAAACCAACGTGGTAAGAAAGAAACCGTTTAAAAAATATTGGGCGAAAAACGCGCGCGATTGAGAGTTTTCTTAATTTCCGAGGTCATAAAGGGTAAAGTGACTAAATCGAAAATGGGGCTATATAAGCGGAGTGGGCCCCTAGCGAGTGTGTCGATTCTTCGGAATCTGACATTTACTAAAATTGGAACGATACAGAGAAGATTAGCATGGCCCCTGCGCAAGGATGACACGCAAAATCGTGAAGCGTTCCAAATTTTTTCGTCGCCCCCTACTTGGTTAAATTTCGTATTAGGGAAACGACGGGATTATTAATTTTTTACTCGTTAGATATTATTTAAATTTAAGATGATATTAAAACCAGCGTGGTAAGAAAGAAACCGTTTAAAAAATATTGGGCGAAAAACGCGCGCGATTGAGAGTTTTCTTAATTTCCGAGGTCATATAGGGTAAAGTGACTAAATCGAAAATGGGGCTATATAAGCGGAGTGGGCCCCTAGCGAGTGTGTCGATTCTTCGGAATCTGACATTTACTAAAATTGGAACGATACAGAGAAGATTAGCATGGCCCCTGCGCAAGGATGACACGCAAAATCGTGAAGCGTTCCAAATTTTTTCGTCGCCCCCTACTTGGTTAAATTTCGTATTAGGGAAACGACGGGATTATTAATTTTTTACTCGTTAGATATTATTTAAATTTAAGATGATATTAAAACCAGCGTGGTAAGAAAGAAACCGTTTAAAAAATATTGGGCGAAAAACGCGCGCGATTGAGAGTTTTCTTAATTTCCGAGGTCATATAGGGTAAAGTGACTAAATCGAAAATGGGGCTATATAAGCGGAGTGGGCCCCTAGCGAGTGTGTCGATTCTTCGGAATCTGACATTTACTAAAATTGGAACGATACAGAGAAGATTAGCATGGCCCCTGCGCAAGGATGACACGCAAAATCGTGAAGCGTTCCAAATTTTTTCGTCGCCCCCTACTTGGTTAAATTTCGTATTAGGGAAACGACGGGATTATTAATTTTTTACTCGTTAGATATTATTTAAATTTAAGATGATAATAAAACCAGCGTGGTAAGAAAGAAACCGTTTAAAAAATATTGGGCGAAAAACGCGCGCGATTGAGAGTTTTCTTAATTTCCGAGGTCATATAGGGTAAAGTGACTAAATCGAAAATGGGGCTATATAAGCGGAGTGGGCCCCTAGCGAGTGTGTCGATTCTTCGGAATCTGACATTTACTAAAATTGGAACGATACAGAGAAGATTAGCATGGCCCCTGCGCAAGGATGACACGCAAAATCGTGAAGCGTTCCAAATCTTTTCGTCGCCCCCTACTTGGTTAAATTTCGTATTAGGGAAACGACGGGATTATTAATTTTTTACTCGTTAGATATTATTTAAATTTAAGATGATATTAAAACCAACGTGGTAAGAAAGAAACCGTTTAAAAAATATTGGGCGAAAAACGCGCGCGATTGAGAGTTTTCTTAATTTCCGAGGTCATAAAGGGTAAAGTGACTAAATCGAAAATGGGGCTATATAAGCGGAGTGGGCCCCTAGCGAGTGTGTCGATTCTTCGGAATCTGACATTTACTAAAATTGGAACGATACAGAGAAGATTAGCATGGCCCCTGCGCAAGGATGACACGCAAAATCGTGAAGCGTTCCAAATTTTTTCGTCGCCCCCTACTTGGTTAAATTTCGTATTAGGGAAACGACGGGATTATTAATTTTTTACTCGTTAGATATTATTTAAATTTAAGATGATATTAAAACCAGCGTGGTAAGAAAGAAACCGTTTAAAAAATATTGGGCGAAAAACGCGCGCGATTGAGAGTTTTCTTAATTTCCGAGGTCATATAGGGTAAAGTGACTAAATCGAAAATGGGGCTATATAAGCGGAGTGGGCCCCTAGCGAGTGTGTCGATTCTTCGGAATCTGACATTTACTAAAATTGGAACGATACAGAGAAGATTAGCATGGCCCCTGCGCAAGGATGACACGCAAAATCGTGAAGCGTTCCAAATTTTTTCGTCGCCCCCTACTTGGTTAAATTTCGTATTAGGGAAACGACGGGATTATTAATTTTTTACTCGTTAGATATTATTTAAATTTAAGATGATAATAAAACCAGCGTGGTAAGAAAGAAACCGTTTAAAAAATATTGGGCGAAAAACGCGCGCGATTGAGAGTTTTCTTAATTTCCGAGGTCATATAGGGTAAAGTGACTAAATCGAAAATGGGGCTATATAAGCGGAGTGGGCCCCTAGCGAGTGTGTCGATTCTTCGGAATCTGACATTTACTAAAATTGGAACGATACAGAGAAGATTAGCATGGCCCCTGCGCAAGGATGACACGCAAAATCGTGAAGCGTTCCAAATTTTTTCGTCGCCCCCTACTTGGTTAAATTTCGTATTAGGGAAACGACGGGATTATTAATTTTTTACTCGTTAGATATTATTTAAATTTAAGATGATATTAAAACCAGCGTGGTAAGAAAGAAACCGTTTAAAAAATATTGGGCGAAAAACGCGCGCGATTGAGAGTTTTCTTAATTTCCGAGGTCATATAGGGTAAAGTGACTAAATCGAAAATGGGGCTATATAAGCGGAGTGGGCCCCTAGCGAGTGTGTCGATTCTTCGGAATCTGACATTTACTAAAATTGGAACGATACAGAGAAGATTAGCATGGCCCCTGCGCAAGGATGACACGCAAAATCGTGAAGCGTTCCAAATTTTTTCGTCGCCCCCTACTTGGTTAAATTTCGTATTAGGGAAACGACGGGATTATTAATTTTTTACTCGTTAGATATTATTTAAATTTAAGATGATATTAAAACCAGCGTGGTAAGAAAGAAACCGTTTAAAAAATATTGGGCGAAAAACGCGCGCGATTGAGAGTTTTCTTAATTTCCGAGGTCATATAGGGTAAAGTGACTAAATCGAAAATTAGGCTATATAAGCGGAGTGGGCCCCTAGCGAGTGTGTCGATTCTTCGGAATCTGACATTTACTAAAATTGGAACGATACAGAGAAGATTAGCATGGCCCCTGCGCAAGGATGACACGCAAAATCGTGAAGCGTTCCAAATTTTTTCGTCGCCCCCTACTTGGTTAAATTTCGTATTAGGGAAACGACGGGATTATTAATTTTTTACTTATTAGATATTATTTAAATTTAAGATGATAATAAAACCAGCGTGGTAAGAAAGAAACCGTTTAAAAAATATTGGGCGAAAAACGCGCGCGATTGAGAGTTTTCTTAATTTCCGAGGTCATATAGGGTAAAGTGACTAAATCGAAAATAGGGCTATATAAGCGGAGTGGGCCCCTAGCGAGTGTGTCGATTCTTCGGAATCTGACATTTACTAAAATTGGAACGATACAGAGAAGATTAGCATGGCCCCTGCGCAAGGATGACACGCAAAATCGTGAAGCGTTCCAAATCTTTTCGTCGCCCCCTACTTGGTTAAATTTCGTATTAGGGAAACGACGGGATTATTAATTTTTTACTCGTTAGATATTATTTAAATTTAAGATGATATTAAAACCAACGTGGTAAGAAAGAAACCGTTTAAAAAATATTGGGCGAAAAACGCGCGCGATTGAGAGTTTTCTTAATTTCCGAGGTCATAAAGGGTAAAGTGACTAAATCGAAAATGGGGCTATATAAGCGGAGTGGGCCCCTAGCGAGTGTGTCGATTCTTCGGAATCTGACATTTACTAAAATTGGAACGATACAGAGAAGATTAGCATGGCCCCTGCGCAAGGATGACACGCAAAATCGTGAAGCGTTCCAAATTTTTTCGTCGCCCCCTACTTGGTTAAATTTCGTATTAGGGAAACGACGGGATTATTAATTTTTTACTCGTTAGATATTATTTAAATTTAAGATGATATTAAAACCAGCGTGGTAAGAAAGAAACCGTTTAAAAAATATTGGGCGAAAAACGCGCGCGATTGAGAGTTTTCTTAATTTCCGAGGTCATATAGGGTAAAGTGACTAAATCGAAAATGGGGCTATATAAGCGGAGTGGGCCCCTAGCGAGTGTGTCGATTCTTCGGAATCTGACATTTACTAAAATTGGAACGATACAGAGAAGATTAGCATGGCCCCTGCGCAAGGATGACACGCAAAATCGTGAAGCGTTCCAAATTTTTTCGTCGCCCCCTACTTGGTTAAATTTCGTATTAGGGAAACGACGGGATTATTAATTTTTTACTCGTTAGATATTATTTAAATTTAAGATGATATTAAAACCAGCGTGGTAAGAAAGAAACCGTTTAAAAAATATTGGGCGAAAAACGCGCGCGATTGAGAGTTTTCTTAATTTCCGAGGTCATATAGGGTAAAGTGACTAAATCGAAAATGGGGCTATATAAGCGGAGTGGGCCCCTAGCGAGTGTGTCGATTCTTCGGAATCTGACATTTACTAAAATTGGAACGATACAGAGAAGATTAGCATGGCCCCTGCGCAAGGATGACACGCAAAATCGTGAAGCGTTCCAAATTTTTTCGTCGCCCCCTACTTGGTTAAATTTCGTATTAGGGAAACGACGGGATTATTAATTTTTTACTCGTTAGATATTATTTAAATTTAAGATGATATTAAAACCAGCGTGGTAAGAAAGAAACCGTTTAAAAAATATTGGGCGAAAAACGCGCGCGATTGAGAGTTTTCTTAATTTCCGAGGTCATATAGGGTAAAGTGACTAAATCGAAAATGGGGCTATATAAGCGGAGTGGGCCCCTAGCGAGTGTGTCGATTCTTCGGAATCTGACATTTACTAAAATTGGAACGATACAGAGAAGATTAGCATGGCCCCTGCGCAAGGATGACACGCAAAATCGTGAAGCGTTCCAAATTTTTTCGTCGCCCCCTACTTGGTTAAATTTCGTATTAGGGAAACGACGGGATTATTAATTTTTTACTCGTTAGATATTATTTAAATTTAAGATGATATTAAAACCAGCGTGGTAAGAAAGAAACCGTTTAAAAAATATTGGGCGAAAAACGCGCGCGATTGAGAGTTTTCTTAATTTCCGAGGTCATATAGGGTAAAGTGACTAAATCGAAAATGGGGCTATATAAGCGGAATGGGCCCCTAGCGAGTGTGTCGATTCTTCGGAATCTGACATTTACTAAAATTGGAACGATACAGAGAAGATTAGCATGGCCCCTGCGCAAGGATGACACGCAAAATCGTGAAGCGTTCCAAATTTTTTCGTCGCCCCCTACTTGGTTAAATTTCGTATTAGGGAAACGACGGGATTATTAATTTTTTACTCGTTAGATATTATTTAAATTTAAGATGATATTAAAACCAACGTGGTAAGAAAGAAACCGTTTAAAAAATATTGGGCGAAAAACGCGCGCGATTGAGAGTTTTCTTAATTTCCGAGGTCATAAAGGGTAAAGTGACTAAATCGAAAATGGGGCTATATAAGCGGAGTGGGCCCCTAGCGAGTGTGTCGATTCTTCGGAATCTGACATTTACTAAAATTGGAACGATACAGAGAAGATTAGCATGGCCCCTGCGCAAGGATGACACGCAAAATCGTGAAGCGTTCCAAATTTTTTCGTCGCCCCCTACTTGGTTAAATTTCGTATTAGGGAAACGACGGGATTATTAATTTTTTACTCGTTAGATATTATTTAAATTTAAGATGATATTAAAACCAGCGTGGTAAGAAAGAAACCGTTTAAAAAATATTGGGCGAAAAACGCGCGCGATTGAGAGTTTTCTTAATTTCCGAGGTCATATAGGGTAAAGTGACTAAATCGAAAATGGGGCTATATAAGCGGAGTGGGCCCCTAGCGAGTGTGTCGATTCTTCGGAATCTGACATTTACTAAAATTGGAACGATACAGAGAAGATTAGCATGGCCCCTGCGCAAGGATGACACGCAAAATCGTGAAGCGTTCCAAATTTTTTCGTCGCCCCCTACTTGGTTAAATTTCGTATTAGGGAAACGACGGGATTATTAATTTTTTACTCGTTAGATATTATTTAAATTTAAGATGATATTAAAACCAGCGTGGTAAGAAAGAAACCGTTTAAAAAATATTGGGCGAAAAACGCGCGCGATTGAGAGTTTTCTTAATTTCCGAGGTCATATAGGGTAAAGTGACTAAATCGAAAATGGGGCTATATAAGCGGAGTGGGCCCCTAGCGAGTGTGTCGATTCTTCGGAATCTGACATTTACTAAAATTGGAACGATACAGAGAAGATTAGCATGGCCCCTGCGCAAGGATGACACGCAAAATCGTGAAGCGTTCCAAATTTTTTCGTCGCCCCCTACTTGGTTAAATTTCGTATTAGGGAAACGACGGGATTATTAATTTTTTACTCGTTAGATATTATTTAAATTTAAGATGATAATAAAACCAGCGTGGTAAGAAAGAAACCGTTTAAAAAATATTGGGCGAAAAACGCGCGCGATTGAGAGTTTTCTTAATTTCCGAGGTCATATAGGGTAAAGTGACTAAATCGAAAATGGGGCTATATAAGCGGAGTGGGCCCCTAGCGAGTGTGTCGATTCTTCGGAATCTGACATTTACTAAAATTGGAACGATACAGAGAAGGTTAGCATGGCCCCTGCGCAAGGATGACACGCAAAATCGTGAAGCGTTCCAAATCTTTTCGTCGCCCCCTACTTGGTTAAATTTCGTATTAGGGAAACGACGGGATTATTAATTTTTTACTCGTTAGATATTATTTAAATTTAAGATGATATTAAAACCAACGTGGTAAGAAAGAAACCGTTTAAAAAATATTGGGCGAAAAACGCGCGCGATTGAGAGTTTTCTTAATTTCCGAGGTCATAAAGGGTAAAGTGACTAAATCGAAAATGGGGCTATATAAGCGGAGTGGGCCCCTAGCGAGTGTATCGATTCTTCGGAATCTGACATTTACTAAAATTGGAACGATACAGAGAAGATTAGCATGGCCCCTGCGCAAGGATGACACGCAAAATCGTGAAGCGTTCCAAATTTTTTCGTCGCCCCCTACTTGGTTAAATTTCGTATTAGGGAAACGACGGGATTATTAATTTTTTACTCGTTAGATATTATTTAAATTTAAGATGATATTAAAACCAGCGTGGTAAGAAAGAAACCGTTTAAAAAATATTGGGCGAAAAACGCGCGCGATTGAGAGTTTTCTTAATTTCCGAGGTCATATAGGGTAAAGTGACTAAATCGAAAATGGGGCTATATAAGCGGAGTGGGCCCCTAGCGAGTGTGTCGATTCTTCGGAATCTGACATTTACTAAAATTGGAACGATACAGAGAAGATTAGCATGGCCCCTGCGCAAGGATGACACGCAAAATCGTGAAGCGTTCCAAATTTTTTCGTCGCCCCCTACTTGGTTAAATTTCGTATTAGGGAAACGACGGGATTATTAATTTTTTACTCGTTAGATATTATTTAAATTTAAGATGATAATAAAACCAGCGTGGTAAGAAAGAAACCGTTTAAAAAATATTGGGCGAAAAACGCGCGCGATTGAGAGTTTTCTTAATTTCCGAGGTCATATAGGGTAAAGTGACTAAATCGAAAATGGGGCTATATAAGCGGAGTGGGCCCCTAGCGAGTGTGTCGATTCTTCGGAATCTGACATTTACTAAAATTGGAACGATACAGAGAAGATTAGCATGGCCCCTGCGCAAGGATGACACGCAAAATCGTGAAGCGTTCCAAATTTTTTCGTCGCCCCCTACTTGGTTAAATTTCGTATTAGGGAAACGACGGGATTATTAATTTTTTACTCGTTAGATATTATTTAAATTTAAGATGATATTAAAACCAGCGTGGTAAGAAAGAAACCGTTTAAAAAATATTGGGCGAAAAACGCGCGCGATTGAGAGTTTTCTTAATTTCCGAGGTCATATAGGGTAAAGTGACTAAATCGAAAATGGGGCTATATAAGCGGAGTGGGCCCCTAGCGAGTGTGTCGATTCTTCGGAATCTGACATTTACTAAAATTGGAACGATACAGAGAAGATTAGCATGGCCCCTGCGCAAGGATGACACGCAAAATCGTGAAGCGTTCCAAATTTTTTCGTCGCCCCCTACTTGGTTAAATTTCGTATTAGGGAAACGACGGGATTATTAATTTTTTACTCGTTAGATATTATTTAAATTTAAGATGATATTAAAACCAGCGTGGTAAGAAAGAAACCGTTTAAAAAATATTGGGCGAAAAACGCGCGCGATTGAGAGTTTTCTTAATTTCCGAGGTCATATAGGGTAAAGTGACTAAATCGAAAATGGGGCTATATAAGCGGAGTGGGCCCCTAGCGAGTGTGTCGATTCTTCGGAATCTGACATTTACTAAAATTGGAACGATACAGAGAAGATTAGCATGGCCCCTGCGCAAGGATGACACGCAAAATCGTGAAGCGTTCCAAATTTTTTCGTCGCCCCCTACTTGGTTAAATTTCGTATTAGGGAAACGACGGGATTATTAATTTTTTACTCGTTAGATATTATTTAAATTTAAGATGATATTAAAACCAGCGTGGTAAGAAAGAAACCGTTTAAAAATTATTGGGCGAAAAACGCGCGCGATTGAGAGTTTTCTTAATTTCCGAGGTCATATAGGGTAAAGTGACTAAATCGAAAATGGGGCTATATAAGCGGAGTGGGCCCCTAGCGAGTGTGTCGATTCTTCGGAATCTGACATTTACTAAAATTGGAACGATACAGAGAAGATTAGCATGGTCCCTGCGCAAGGATGACACGCAAAATCGTGAAGCGTTCCAAATTTTTTCGTCGCCCCCTACTTGGTTAAATTTCGTATTAGGGAAACGACGGGATTATTAATTTTTTACTCGTTAGATATTATTTAAATTTAAGATGATATTAAAACCAGCGTGGTAAGAAAGAAACCGTTTAAAAAATATTGGGCGAAAAACGCGCGCGATTGAGAGTTTTCTTAATTTCCGAGGTCATATAGGGTAAAGTGACTAAATCGAAAATGGGGCTATATAAGCGGAGTGGGCCCCTAGCGAGTGTGTCGATTCTTCGGAATCTGACATTTACTAAAATTGGAACGATACAGAGAAGATTAGCATGGCCCCTGCGCAAGGATGACACGCAAAATCGTGAAGCGTTCCAAATTTTTTCGTCGCCCCCTACTTGGTTAAATTTCGTATTAGGGAAACGACGGGATTATTAATTTTTTACTCGTTAGATATTATTTAAATTTAAGATGATATTAAAACCAACGTGGTAAGAAAGAAACCGTTTAAAAAATATTGGGCGAAAAACGCGCGCGATTGAGAGTTTTCTTAATTTCCGAGGTCATAAAGGGTAAAGTGACTAAATCGAAAATGGGGCTATATAAGCGGAGTGGGCCCCTAGCGAGTGTGTCGATTCTTCGGAATCTGACATTTACTAAAATTGGAACGATACAGAGAAGATTAGCATGGCCCCTGCGCAAGGATGACACGCAAAATCGTGAAGCGTTCCAAATTTTTTTTCGTCGCCCCCTACTTGGTTAAATTTCGTATTAGGGAAACGACGGGATTATTAATTTTTTACTCGTTAGATATTATTTAAATTTAAGATGATATTAAAACCAGCGTGGTAAGAAAGAAACCGTTTAAAAAATATTGGGCGAAAAACGCGCGCGATTGAGAGTTTTCTTAATTTCCGAGGTCATATAGGGTAAAGTGACTAAATCGAAAATGGGGCTATATAAGCGGAGTGGGCCCCTAGCGAGTGTGTCGATTCTTCGGAATCTGACATTTACTAAAATTGGAACGATACAGAGAAGATTAGCATGGCCCCTGCGCAAGGATGACACGCAAAATCGTGAAGCGTTCCAAATTTTTTCGTCGCCCCCTACTTGGTTAAATTTCGTATTAGGGAAACGACGGGATTATTAATTTTTTACTCGTTAGATATTATTTAAATTTAAGATGATATTAAAACCAGCGTGGTAAGAAAGAAACCGTTTAAAAAATATTGGGCGAAAAACGCGCGCGATTGAGAGTTTTCTTAATTTCCGAGGTCATATAGGGTAAAGTGACTAAATCGAAAATGGGGCTATATAAGCGGAGTGGGGCTATATAAGCGGAGTGGGCCCCTAGCGAGTGTGTCGATTCTTCGGAATCTGACATTTACTAAAATTGGAACGATACAGAGAAGATTAGCATGGCCCCTGCGCAAGGATGACACGCAAAATCGTGAAGCGTTCCAAATTTTTTCGTCGCCCCCTACTTGGTTAAATTTCGTATTAGGGAAACGACGGGATTATTAATTTTTTACTCGTTAGATATTATTTAAATTTAAGATGATAATAAAACCAGCGTGGTAAGAAAGAAACCGTTTAAAAAATATTGGGCGAAAAACGCGCGCGATTGAGAGTTTTCTTAATTTCCGAGGTCATATAGGGTAAAGTGACTAAATCGAAAATGGGGCTATATAAGCGGAGTGGGCCCCTAGCGAGTGTGTCGATTCTTCGGAATCTGACATTTACTAAAATTGGAACGATACAGAGAAGATTAGCATGGCCCCTGCGCAAGGATGACACTCAAAATCGTGAAGCGTTCCAAATTTTTTCGTCGCCCCCTACTTGGTTAAATTTCGTATTAGGGAAACGACGGGATTATTAATTTTTTACTTATTAGATATTATTTAAATTTAAGATGATATTAAAACCAACGTGGTAAGAAAGAAACCGTTTAAAAAATATTGGGCGAAAAACGCGCGCGATTGAGAGTTTTCTTAATTTCCGAGGTCATAAAGGGTAAAGTGACTAAATCGAAAATGGGGCTATATAAGCGGAGTGGGCCCCTAGCGAGTGTGTCGATTCTTCGGAATCTGACATTTACTAAAATTGGAACGATACAGAGAAGATTAGCATGGCCCCTGCGCAAGGATGACACGCAAAATCGTGAAGCGTTCCAAATTTTTTCGTCGCCCCCTACTTGGTTAAATTTCGTATTAGGGAAACGACGGGATTATTAATTTTTTACTCGTTAGATATTATTTAAATTTAAGATGATATTAAAACCAGCGTGGTAAGAAAGAAACCGTTTAAAAAATATTGGGCGAAAAACGCGCGCGATTGAGAGTTTTCTTAATTTCCGAGGTCATATAGGGTAAAGTGACTAAATCGAAAATGGGGCTATATAAGCGGAGTGGGCCCCTAGCGAGTGTGTCGATTCTTCGGAATCTGACATTTACTAAAATTGGAACGATACAGAGAAGATTAGCATGGCCCCTGCGCAAGGATGACACGCAAAATCGTGAAGCGTTCCAAATTTTTTCGTCGCCCCCTACTTGGTTAAATTTCGTATTAGGGAAACGACGGGATTATTAATTTTTTACTTATTAGATATTATTTAAATTTAAGATGATAATAAAACCAGCGTGGTAAGAAAGAAACCGTTTAAAAAATATTGGGCGAAAAACGCGCGCGATTGAGAGTTTTCTTAATTTCCGAGGTCATATAGGGTAAAGTGACTAAATCGAAAATAGGGCTATATAAGCGGAGTGGGCCCCTAGCGAGTGTGTCGATTCTTCGGAATCTGACATTTACTAAAATTGGAACGATACAGAGAAGATTAGCATGGCCCCTGCGCAAGGATGACACGCAAAATCGTGAAGCGTTCCAAATCTTTTCGTCGCCCCCTACTTGGTTAAATTTCGTATTAGGGAAACGACGGGATTATTAATTTTTTACTCGTTAGATATTATTTAAATTTAAGATGATATTAAAACCAACGTGGTAAGAAAGAAACCGTTTAAAAAATATTGGGCGAAAAACGCGCGCGATTGAGAGTTTTCTTAATTTCCGAGGTCATAAAGGGTAAAGTGACTAAATCGAAAATGGGGCTATATAAGCGGAGTGGGCCCCTAGCGAGTGTGTCGATTCTTCGGAATCTGACATTTACTAAAATTGGAACGATACAGAGAAGATTAGCATGGCCCCTGCGCAAGGATGACACGCAAAATCGTGAAGCGTTCCAAATTTTTTCGTCGCCCCCTACTTGGTTAAATTTCGTATTAGGGAAACGACGGGATTATTAATTTTTTACTCGTTAGATATTATTTAAATTTAAGATGATATTAAAACCAGCGTGGTAAGAAAGAAACCGTTTAAAAAATATTGGGCGAAAAACGCGCGCGATTGAGAGTTTTCTTAATTTCCGAGGTCATATAGGGTAAAGTGACTAAATCGAAAATGGGGCTATATAAGCGGAGTGGGCCCCTAGCGAGTGTGTCGATTCTTCGGAATCTGACATTTACTAAAATTGGAACGATACAGAGAAGATTAGCATGGCCCCTGCGCAAGGATGACACGCAAAATCGTGAAGCGTTCCAAATTTTTTCGTCGCCCCCTACTTGGTTAAATTTCGTATTAGGGAAACGACGGGATTATTAATTTTTTACTCGTTAGATATTATTTAAATTTAAGATGATATTAAAACCAGCGTGGTAAGAAAGAAACCGTTTAAAAAATATTGGGCGAAAAACGCGCGCGATTGAGAGTTTTCTTAATTTCCGAGGTCATATAGGGTAAAGTGACTAAATCGAAAATGGGGCTATATAAGCGGAGTGGGCCCCTAGCGAGTGTGTCGATTCTTCGGAATCTGACATTTACTAAAATTGGAACGATACAGAGAAGATTAGCATGGCCCCTGCGCAAGGATGACACGCAAAATCGTGAAGCGTTCCAAATTTTTTCGTCGCCCCCTACTTGGTTAAATTTCGTATTAGGGAAACGACGGGATTATTAATTTTTTACTCGTTAGATATTATTTAAATTTAAGATGATATTAAAACCAGCGTGGTAAGAAAGAAACCGTTTAAAAAATATTGGGCGAAAAACGCGCGCGATTGAGAGTTTTCTTAATTTCCGAGGTCATATAGGGTAAAGTAACTAAATCGAAAATGGGGCTATATAAGCGGAGTGGGCCCCTAGCGAGTGTGTCGATTCTTCGGAATCTGACATTTACTAAAATTGGAACGATACAGAGAAGATTAGCATGGCCCCTGCGCAAGGATGACACGCAAAATCGTGAAGCGTTCCAAATTTTTTCGTCGCCCCCTACTTGGTTAAATTTCGTATTAGGGAAACGACGGGATTATTAATTTTTTACTCGTTAGATATTATTTAAATTTAAGATGATATTAAAACCAGCGTGGTAAGAAAGAAACCGTTTAAAAAATATTGGGCGAAAAACGCGCGCGATTGAGAGTTTTCTTAATTTCCGAGGTCATATAGGGTAAAGTGACTAAATCGAAAATGGGGCTATATAAGCGGAGTGGGCCCCTAGCGAGTGTGTCGATTCTTCGGAATCTGACATTTACTAAAATTGGAACGATACAGAGAAGATTAGCATGGCCCCTGCGCAAGGATGACACGCAAAATCGTGAAGCGTTCCAAATTTTTTCGTCGCCCCCTACTTGGTTAAATTTCGTATTAGGGAAACGACGGGATTATTAATTTTTTACTCGTTAGATATTATTTAAATTTAAGATGATATTAAAACCAGCGTGGTAAGAAAGAAACCGTTTAAAAAATATTGGGCGAAAAACGCGCGCGATTGAGAGTTTTCTTAATTTCCGAGGTCATATAGGGTAAAGTGACTAAATCGAAAATGGGGCTATATAAGCGGAGTGGGCCCCTAGCGAGTGTGTCGATTCTTCGGAATCTGACATTTACTAAAATTGGAACGATACAGAGAAGATTAGCATGGCCCCTGCGCAAGGATGACACGCAAAATCGTGAAGCGTTCCAAATTTTTTCGTCGCCCCCTACTTGGTTAAATTTCGTATTAGGGAAACGACGGGATTATTAATTTTTTACTCGTTAGATATTATTTAAATTTAAGATGATAATAAAACCAGCGTGGTAAGAAAGAAACCGTTTAAAAAATATTGGGCGAAAAACGCGCGCGATTGAGAGTTTTCTTAATTTCCGAGGTCATATAGGGTAAAGTGACTAAATCGAAAATGGGGCTATATAAGCGGAGTGGGCCCCTAGCGAGTGTGTCGATTCTTCGGAATCTGACATTTACTAAAATTGGAACGATACAGAGAAGATTAGCATGGCCCCTGCGCAAGGATGACACGCAAAATCGTGAAGCGTTCCAAATCTTTTCGTCGCCCCCTACTTGGTTAAATTTCGTATTAGGGAAACGACGGGATTATTAATTTTTTACTCGTTAGATATTATTTAAATTTAAGATGATATTAAAACCAACGTGGTAAGAAAGAAACCGTTTAAAAAATATTGGGCGAAAAACGCGCGCGATTGAGAGTTTTCTTAATTTCCGAGGTCATAAAGGGTAAAGTGACTAAATCGAAAATGGGGCTATATAAGCGGAGTGGGCCCCTAGCGAGTGTGTCGATTCTTCGGAATCTGACATTTACTAAAATTGGAACGATACAGAGAAGATTAGCATGGCCCCTGCGCAAGGATGACACGCAAAATCGTGAAGCGTTCCAAATTTTTTCGTCGCCCCCTACTTGGTTAAATTTCGTATTAGGGAAACGACGGGATTATTAATTTTTTACTCGTTAGATATTATTTAAATTTAAGATGATATTAAAACCAGCGTGGTAAGAAAGAAACAGTTTAAAAAATATTGGGCGAAAAACGCGCGCGATTGAGAGTTTTCTTAATTTCCGAGGTCATATAGGGTAAAGTGACTAAATCGAAAATGGGGCTATATAAGCGGAGTGGGCCCCTAGCGAGTGTGTCGATTCTTCGGAATCTGACATTTACTAAAATTGGAACGATACAGAGAAGATTAGCATGGCCCCTGCGCAAGGATGACACGCAAAATCGTGAAGCGTTCCAAATTTTTTCGTCGCCCCCTACTTGGTTAAATTTCGTATTAGGGAAACGACGGGATTATTAATTTTTTACTCGTTAGATATTATTTAAATTTAAGATGATAATAAAACCAGCGTGGTAAGAAAGAAACCGTTTAAAAAATATTGGGCGAAAAACGCGCGCGATTGAGAGTTTTCTTAATTTCCGAGGTCATATAGGGTAAAGTGACTAAATCGAAAATGGGGCTATATAAGCGGAGTGGGCCCCTAGCGAGTGTGTCGATTCTTCGGAATCTGACATTTACTAAAATTGGAACGATACAGAGAAGATTAGCATGGCCCCTGCGCAAGGATGACACGCAAAATCGTGAAGCGTTCCAAATCTTTTCGTCGCCCCCTACTTGGTTAAATTTCGTATTAGGGAAACGACGGGATTATTAATTTTTTACTCGTTAGATATTATTTAAATTTAAGATGATATTAAAACCAACGTGGTAAGAAAGAAACCGTTTAAAAAATATTGGGCGAAAAACGCGCGCGATTGAGAGTTTTCTTAATTTCCGAGGTCATAAAGGGTAAAGTGACTAAATCGAAAATGGGGCTATATAAGCTTAGTGGGCCCCTAGCGAGTGTGTCGATTCTTCGGAATCTGACATTTACTAAAATTGGAACGATACAGAGAAGATTAGCATGGCCCCTGCGCAAGGATGACACCCAAAATCGTGAAGCGTTCCAAATTTTTTCGTCGCCCCCTACTTGGTTAAATTTCGTATTAGGGAAACGACGGGATTATTAATTTTTTACTCGTTAGATATTATTTAAATTTAAGATGATATTAAAACCAGCGTGGTAAGAAAGAAACCGTTTAAAAAATATAAGGCGAAAAACGCGCGCGATTGAGAGTTTTCTTAATTTCCGAGGTCATATAGGGTAAAGTGACTAAATCGAAAATGGGGCTATATAAGCGGAGTGGGCCCCTAGCGAGTGTGTCGATTCTTCGGAATCTGACATTTACTAAAATTGGAACGATACAGAGAAGATTAGCATGGCCCCTGCGCAAGGATGACACGCAAAATCGTGAAGCGTTCCAAATTTTTTCGTCGCCCCCTACTTGGTTAAATTTCGTATTAGGGAAACGACGGGATTATTAATTTTTTACTCGTTAGATATTATTTAAATTTAAGATGATAATAAAACCAGCGTGGTAAGAAAGAAACCGTTTAAAAAATATTGGGCGAAAAACGCGCGCGATTGAGAGTTTTCTTAATTTCCGAGGTCATATAGGGTAAAGTGACTAAATCGAAAATGGGGCTATATAAGCGGAGTGGGCCCCTAGCGAGTGTGTCGATTCTTCGGAATCTGACATTTACTAAAATTGGAACGATACAGAGAAGATTAGCATGGCCCCTGCGCAAGGATGACACGCAAAATCGTGAAGCGTTCCAAATCTTTTCGTCGCCCCCTACTTGGTTAAATTTCGTATTAGGGAAACGACGGGATTATTAATTTTTTACTCGTTAGATATTATTTAAATTTAAGATGATATTAAAACCAACGTGGTAAGAAAGAAACCGTTTAAAAAATATTGGGCGAAAAACGCGCGCGATTGAGAGTTTTCTTAATTTCCGAGGTCATAAAGGGTAAAGTGACTAAATCGAAAATGGGGCTATATAAGCTTAGTGGGCCCCTAGCGAGTGTGTCGATTCTTCGGAATCTGACATTTACTAAAATTGGAACGATACAGAGAAGATTAGCATGGCCCCTGCGCAAGGATGACACCCAAAATCGTGAAGCGTTCCAAATTTTTTCGTCGCCCCCTACTTGGTTAAATTTCGTATTAGGGAAACGACGGGATTATTAATTTTTTACTCGTTAGATATTATTTAAATTTAAGATGATATTAAAACCAGCGTGGTAAGAAAGAAACCGTTTAAAAAATATAAGGCGAAAAACGCGCGCGATTGAGAGTTTTCTTAATTTCCGAGGTCATATAGGGTAAAGTGACTAAATCGAAAATGGGGCTATATAAGCGGAGTGGGCCCCTAGCGAGTGTGTCGATTCTTCGGAATCTGACATTTACTAAAATTGGAACGATACAGAGAAGATTAGCATGGCCCCTGCGCAAGGATGACACGCAAAATCGTGAAGCGTTCCAAATTTTTTCGTCGCCCCCTACTTGGTTAAATTTCGTATTAGGGAAACGACGGGATTATTAATTTTTTACTCGTTAGATATTATTTAAATTTAAGATGATAATAAAACCAGCGTGGTAAGAAAGAAACCGTTTAAAAAATATTGGGCGAAAAACGCGCGCGATTGAGAGTTTTCTTAATTTCCGAGGTCATATAGGGTAAAGTGACTAAATCGAAAATGGGGCTATATAAGCGGAGTGGGCCCCTAGCGAGTGTGTCGATTCTTCGGAATCTGACATTTACTAAAATTGGAACGATACAGAGAAGATTAGCATGGCCCCTGCGCAAGGATGACACGCAAAATCGTGAAGCGTTCCAAATCTTTTCGTCGCCCCCTACTTGGTTAAATTTCGTATTAGGGAAACGACGGGATTATTAATTTTTTACTCGTTAGATATTATTTAAATTTAAGATGATATTAAAACCAACGTGGTAAGAAAGAAACCGTTTAAAAAATATTGGGCGAAAAACGCGCGCGATTGAGAGTTTTCTTAATTTCCGAGGTCATAAAGGGTAAAGTGACTAAATCGAAAATGGGGCTATATAAGCGGAGTGGGCCCCTAGCGAGTGTGTCGATTCTTCGGAATCTGACATTTACTAAAATTGGAACGATACAGAGAAGATTAGCATGGCCCCTGCGCAAGGATGACACGCAAAATCGTGAAGCGTTCCAAATTTTTTCGTCGCCCCCTACTTGGTTAAATTTCGTATTAGGGAAACGACGGGATTATTAATTTTTTACTCGTTAGATATTATTTAAATTTAAGATGATATTAAAACCAGCGTGGTAAGAAAGAAACCGTTTAAAAAATATTGGGCGAAAAACGCGCGCGATTGAGAGTTTTCTTAATTTCCGAGGTCATATAGGGTAAAGTGACTAAATCGAAAATGGGGCTATATAAGCGGAGTGGGCCCCTAGCGAGTGTGTCGATTCTTCGGAATCTGACATTTACTAAAATTGGAACGATACAGAGAAGATTAGCATGGCCCCTGCGCAAGGATGACACGCAAAATCGTGAAGCGTTCCAAATTTTTTCGTCGCCCCCTACTTGGTTAAATTTCGTATTAGGGAAACGACGGGATTATTAATTTTTTACTCGTTAGATATTATTTAAATTTAAGATGATAATAAAACCAGCGTGGTAAGAAAGAAACCGTTTAAAAAATATTGGGCGAAAAACGCGCGCGATTGAGAGTTTTCTTAATTTCCGAGGTCATATAGGGTAAAGTGACTAAATCGAAAATGGGGCTATATAAGCGGAGTGGGCCCCTAGCGAGTGTGTCGATTCTTCGGAATCTGACATTTACTAAAATTGGAACGATACAGAGAAGATTAGCATGGCCCCTGCGCAAGGATGACACGCAAAATCGTGAAGCGTTCCAAATCTTTTCGTCGCCCCCTACTTGGTTAAATTTCGTATTAGGGAAACGACGGGATTATTAATTTTTTACTCGTTAGATATTATTTAAATTTAAGATGATATTAAAACCAACGTGGTAAGAAAGAAACCGTTTAAAAAATATTGGGCGAAAAACGCGCGCGATTGAGAGTTTTCTTAATTTCCGAGGTCATAAAGGGTAAAGTGACTAAATCGAAAATGGGGCTATATAAGCTTAGTGGGCCCCTAGCGAGTGTGTCGATTCTTCGGAATCTGACATTTACTAAAATTGGAACGATACAGAGAAGATTAGCATGGCCCCTGCGCAAGGATGACACGCAAAATCGTGAAGCGTTCCAAATTTTTTCGTCGCCCCCTACTTGGTTAAATTTCGTATTAGGGAAACGACGGGATTATTAATTTTTTACTCGTTAGATATTATTTAAATTTAAGATGATATTAAAACCAGCGTGGTAAGAAAGAAACCGTTTAAAAAATATAAGGCGAAAAACGCGCGCGATTGAGAGTTTTCTTAATTTCCGAGGTCATATAGGGTAAAGTGACTAAATCGAAAATGGGGCTATATAAGCGGAGTGGGCCCCTAGCGAGTGTGTCGATTCTTCGGAATCTGACATTTACTAAAATTGGAACGATACAGAGAAGATTAGCATGGCCCCTGCGCAAGGATGACACGCAAAATCGTGAAGCGTTCCAAATTTTTTCGTCGCCCCCTACTTGGTTAAATTTCGTATTAGGGAAACGACGGGATTATTAATTTTTTACTCGTTAGATATTATTTAAATTTAAGATGATAATAAAACCAGCGTGGTAAGAAAGAAACCGTTTAAAAAATATTGGGCGAAAAACGCGCGCGATTGAGAGTTTTCTTAATTTCCGAGGTCATATAGGGTAAAGTGACTAAATCGAAAATGGGGCTATATAAGCGGAGTGGGCCCCTAGCGAGTGTGTCGATTCTTCGGAATCTGACATTTACTAAAATTGGAACGATACAGAGAAGATTAGCATGGCCCCTGCGCAAGGATGACACGCAAAATCGTGAAGCGTTCCAAATCTTTTCGTCGCCACCTACTTGGTTAAATTTCGTATTAGGGAAACGACGGGATTATTAATTTTTTACTCGTTAGATATTATTTAAATTTAAGATGATATTAAAACCAACGTGGTAAGAAAGAAACCGTTTAAAAAATATTGGGCGAAAAACGCGCGCGATTGAGAGTTTTCTTAATTTCCGAGGTCATAAAGGGTAAAGTGACTAAATCGAAAATGGGGCTATATAAGCGGAGTGGGCCCCTAGCGAGTGTGTCGATTCTTCGGAATCTGACATTTACTAAAATTGGAACGATACAGAGAAGATTAGCATGGCCCCTGCGCAAGGATGACACGCAAAATCGTGAAGCGTTCCAAATCTTTTCGTCGCCCCCTACTTGGTTAAATTTCGTATTAGGGAAACGACGGGATTATTAATTTTTTACTCGTTAGATATTATTTAAATTTAAGATGATATTAAAACCAACGTGGTAAGAAAGAAACCGTTTAAAAAATATTGGGCGAAAAACGCGCGCGATTGAGAGTTTTCTTAATTTCCGAGGTCATAAAGGGTAAAGTGACTAAATCGAAAATGGGGCTATATAAGCGGAGTGGGCCCCTAGCGAGTGTGTCGATTCTTCGGAATCTGACATTTACTAAAATTGGAACGATACAGAGAAGATTAGCATGGCCCCTGCGCAAGGATGACACGCAAAATCGTGAAGCGTTCCAAATCTTTTCGTCGCCCCCTACTTGGTTAAATTTCGTATTAGGGAAACGACGGGATTATTAATTTTTTACTCGTTAGATATTATTTAAATTTAAGATGATATTAAAACCAACGTGGTAAGAAAGAAACCGTTTAAAAAATATTGGGCGAAAAACGCGCGCGATTGAGAGTTTTCTTAATTTCCGAGGTCATAAAGGGTAAAGTGACTAAATCGAAAATGGGGCTATATAAGCGGAGTGGGCCCCTAGCGAGTGTGTCGATTCTTCGGAATCTGACATTTACTAAAATTGGAACGATACAGAGAAGATTAGCATGGCCCCTGCGCAAGGATGACACGCAAAATCGTGAAGCGTTCCAAATTTTTTCGTCGCCCCCTACTTGGTTAAATTTCGTATTAGGGAAACGACGGGATTATTAATTTTTTACTCGTTAGATATTATTTAAATTTAAGATGATATTAAAACCAGCGTGGTAAGAAAGAAACCGTTTAAAAAATATTGGGCGAAAAACGCGCGCGATTGAGAGTTTTCTTAATTTCCGAGGTCATATAGGGTAAAGTGACTAAATCGAAAATGGGGCTATATAAGCGGAGTGGGCCCCTAGCGAGTGTGTCGATTCTTCGGAATCTGACATTTACTAAAATTGGAACGATACAGAGAAGATTAGCATGGCCCCTGCGCAAGGATGACACGCAAAATCGTGAAGCGTTCCAAATTTTTTCGTCGCCCCCTACTTGGTTAAATTTCGTATTAGGGAAACGACGGGATTATTAATTTTTTACTCGTTAGATATTATTTAAATTTAAGATGATAATAAAACCAGCGTGGTAAGAAAGAAACCGTTTAAAAAATATTGGGCGAAAAACGCGCGCGATTGAGAGTTTTCTTAATTTCCGAGGTCATATAGGGTAAAGTGACAAAATCGAAAATGGGGCTATATAAGCGGAGTGGGCCCCTAGCGAGTGTGTCGATTCTTCGGAATCTGACATTTACTAAAATTGGAACGATACAGAGAAGATTAGCATGGCCCCTGCGCAAGGATGACACGCAAAATCGTGAAGCGTTCCAAATCTTTTCGTCGCCCCCTACTTGGTTAAATTTCGTATTAGGGAAACGACGGGATTATTAATTTTTTACTCGTTAGATATTATTTAAATTTAAGATGATATTAAAACCAACGTGGTAAGAAAGAAACCGTTTAAAAAATATTGGGCGAAAAACGCGCGCGATTGAGAGTTTTCTTAATTTCCGAGGTCATAAAGGGTAAAGTGACTAAATCGAAAATGGGGCTATATAAGCGGAGTGGGCCCCTAGCGAGTGTGTCGATTCTTCTTAATCTGACATTTACTAAAATTGGAACGATACAGAGAAGATTAGCATGGCCCCTGCGCAAGGATGACACGCAAAATCGTGAAGCGTTCCAAATTTTTTCGTCGCCCCCTACTTGGTTAAATTTCGTATTAGGGAAACGACGGGATTATTAATTTTTTACTCGTTAGATATTATTTAAATTTAAGATGATATTAAAACCAGCGTGGTAAGAAAGAAACCGTTTAAAAAATATTGGGCGAAAAACGCGCGCGATTGAGAGTTTTCTTAATTTCCGAGGTCATATAGGGTAAAGTGACTAAATCGAAAAAGGGGCTATATAAGCGGAGTGGGCCCCTAGCGAGTGTGTCGATTCTTCGGAATCTGACATTTACTAAAATTGGAACGATACAGAGAAGATTAGCATGGCCCCTGCGCAAGGATGACACGCAAAATCGTGAAGCGTTCCAAATTTTTTCGTCGCCCCCTACTTGGTTAAATTTCGTATTAGGGAAACGACGGGATTATTAATTTTTTACTCGCTAGATATTATTTAAATTTAAGATGATATTAAAACCAGCGTGGTAAGAAAGAAACCGTTTAAAAAATATTGGGCGAAAAACGCGCGCGATTGAGAGTTTTCTTAATTTCCGAGGTCATATAGGGTAAAGTGACTAAATCGAAAATGGGGCTATATAAGCGGAGTGGGCCCCTAGCGAGTGTGTCGATTCTTCGGAATCTGACATTTACTAAAATTGGAACGATACAGAGAAGATTAGCATGGCCCCTGCGCAAGGATGACACGCAAAATCGTGAAGCGTTCCAAATTTTTTCGTCGCCCCCTACTTGGTTAAATTTCGTATTAGGGAAACGACGGGATTATTAATTTTTTACTCGTTAGATATTATTTAAATTTAAGATGATATTAAAACCAACGTGGTAAGAAAGAAACCGTTTAAAAAATATTGGGCGAAAAACGCGCGCGATTGAGAGTTTTCTTAATTTCCGAGGTCATAAAGGGTAAAGTGACTAAATCGAAAATGGGGCTATATAAGCGGAGTGGGCCCCTAGCGAGTGTATCGATTCTTCGGAATCTGACATTTACTAAAATTGGAACGATACAGAGAAGATTAGCATGGCCCCTGCGCAAGGATGACACGCAAAATCGTGAAGCGTTCCAAATTTTTTCGTCGCCCCCTACTTGGTTAAATTTCGTATTAGGGAAACGACGGGATTATTAATTTTTTACTCGTTAGATATTATTTAAATTTAAGATGATATTAAAACCAGCGTGGTAAGAAAGAAACCGTTTAAAAAATATTGGGCGAAAAACGCGCGCGATTGAGAGTTTTCTTAATTTCCGAGGTCATATAGGGTAAAGTGACTAAATCGAAAATGGGGCTATATAAGCGGAGTGGGCCCCTAGCGAGTGTGTCGATTCTTCGGAATCTGACATTTACTAAAATTGGAACGATACAGAGAAGATTAGCATGGCCCCTGCGCAAGGATGACACGCAAAATCGTGAAGCGTTCCAAATTTTTTCGTCGCCCCCTACTTGGTTAAATTTCGTATTAGGGAAACGACGGGATTATTAATTTTTTACTCGTTAGATATTATTTAAATTTAAGATGATATTAAAACCAACGTGGTAAGAAAGAAACCGTTTAAAAAATATTGGGCGAAAAACGCGCGCGATTGAGAGTTTTCTTAATTTCCGAGGTCATAAAGGGTAAAGTGACTAAATCGAAAATGGGGCTATATAAGCGGAGTGGGCCCCTAGCGAGTGTGTCGATTCTTCGGAATCTGACATTTACTAAAATTGGAACGATACAGAGAAGATTAGCATGGCCCCTGCGCAAGGATGACACGCAAAATCGTGAAGCGTTCCAAATTTTTTCGTCGCCCCCTACTTGGTTAAATTTCGTATTAGGGAAACGACGGGATTATTAATTTTTTACTCGTTAGATATTATTTAAATTTAAGATGATATTAAAACCAGCGTGGTAAGAAAGAAACCGTTTAAAAAATATTGGGCGAAAAACGCGCGCGATTGAGAGTTTTCTTAATTTCCGAGGTCATATAGGGTAAAGTGACTAAATCGAAAATGGGGCTATATAAGCGGAGTGGGCCCCTAGCGAGTGTGTCGATTCTTCGGAATCTGACATTTACTAAAATTGGAACGATACAGAGAAGATTAGCATGGCCCCTGCGCAAGGATGACACGCAAAATCGTGAAGCGTTCCAAATCTTTTCGTCGCCCCCTACTTGGTTAAATTTCGTATTAGGGAAACGACGGGATTATTAATTTTTTACTCGTTAGATATTATTTAAATTTAAGATGATATTAAAACCAACGTGGTAAGAAAGAAACCGTTTAAAAAATATTGGGCGAAAAACGCGCGCGATTGAGAGTTTTCTTAATTTCCGAGGTCATAAAGGGTAAAGTGACTAAATCGAAAATGGGGCTATATAAGCGGAGTGGGCCCCTAGCGAGTGTGTCGATTCTTCGGAATCTGACATTTACTAAAATTGGAACGATACAGAGAAGATTAGCATGGCCCCTGCGCAAGGATGACACGCAAAATCGTGAAGCGTTCCAAATTTTTTCGTCGCCCCCTACTTGGTTAAATTTCGTATTAGGGAAACGACGGGATTATTAATTTTTTACTCGTTAGATATTATTTAAATTTAAGATGATATTAAAACCAGCGTGGTAAGAAAGAAACCGTTTAAAAAATATTGGGCGAAAAACGCGCGCGATTGAGAGTTTTCTTAATTTCCGAGGTCATATAGGGTAAAGTGACTAAATCGAAAATGGGGCTATATAAGCGGAGTGGGCCCCTAGCGAGTGTGTCGATTCTTCGGAATCTGACATTTACTAAAATTGGAACGATACAGAGAAGATTAGCATGGCCCCTGCGCAAGGATGACACGCAAAATCGTGAAGCGTTCCAAATTTTTTCGTCGCCCCCTACTTGGTTAAATTTCGTATTAGGGAAACGACGGGATTATTAATTTTTTACTCGTTAGATATTATTTAAATTTAAGATGATATTAAAACCAGCGTGGTAAGAAAGAAACCGTTTAAAAAATATTGGGCGAAAAACGCGCGCGATTGAGAGTTTTCCTAATTTACGAGGTCATATAGGGTAAAGTGACTAAATCGAAAAAGGGGCTATATAAGCGGAGTGGGCCCCTAGCGAGTGTGTCGATTCTTCGGAATCTGACATTTACTAAAATTGGAACGATACAGAGAAGATTAGCATGGCCCCTGCGCAAGGATGACACGCAAAATCGTGAAGCGTTCCAAATTTTTTCGTCGCCCCCTACTTGGTTAAATTTCGTATTAGGGAAACGACGGGATTATTAATTTTTTACTCGTTAGATATTATTTAAATTTAAGATGATATTAAAACCAGCGTGGTAAGAAAGAAACCGTTTAAAAAATATTGGGCGAAAAACGCGCGCGATTGAGAGTTTTCTTAATTTACGAGGTCATATAGGGTAAAGTGACTAAATCGAAAATGGGGCTATATAAGCGGAGTGGGCCCCTAGCGAGTGTGTCGATTCTTCGGAATCTGACATTTACTAAAATTGGAACGATACAGAGAAGATTAGCATGGCCCCTGCGCAAGGATGACCCGCAAAATCGTGAAGCGTTCCAAATTTTTTCGTCGCCCCCTACTTGGTTAAATTTCGTATTAGGGAAACGACGGGATTATTAATTTTTTACTCGTTAGATATTATTTAAATTTAAGATGATATTAAAACCAGCGTGGTAAGAAAGAAACCGTTTAAAAAATATTGGGCGAAAAACGCGCGCGATTGAGAGTTTTCTTAATTTCCGAGGTCATATAGGGTAAAGTGACTAAATCGAAAATGGGGCTATATAAGCGGAGTGGGCCCCTAGCGAGTGTGTCGATTCTTCGGAATCTGACATTTACTAAAATTGGAACGATACAGAGAAGATTAGCATGGCCCCTGCGCAAGGATGACACGCAAAATCGTGAAGCGTTCCAAATTTTTTCGTCGCCCCCTACTTGGTTAAATTTCGTATTAGGGAAACGACGGGATTATTAATTTTTTACTCGTTAGATATTATTTAAATTTAAGATGATATTAAAACCAGCGTGGTAAGAAAGAAACCGTTTAAAAAATATTGGGCGAAAAACGCGCGCGATTGAGAGTTTTCTTAATTTCCGAGGTCATATAGGGTAAAGTGACTAAATCGAAAATGGGGCTATATAAGCGGAGTGGGCCCCTAGCGAGTGTGTCGATTCTTCGGAATCTGACATTTACTAAAATTGGAACGATACAGAGAAGATTAGCATGGCCCCTGCGCAAGGATGACACGCAAAATCGTGAAGCGTTCCAAATTTTTTCGTCGCCCCCTACTTGGTTAAATTTCGTATTAGGGAAACGACGGGATTATTAATTTTTTACTCGTTAGATATTATTTAAATTTAAGATGATATTAAAACCAGCGTGGTAAGAAAGAAACCGTTTAAAAAATATTGGGCGAAAAACGCGCGCGATTGAGAGTTTTCTTAATTTCCGAGGTCATATAGGGTAAAGTGACTAAATCGAAAAAGGGGCTATATAAGCGGAGTGGGCCCCTAGCGAGTGTGTCGATTCTTCGGAATCTGACATTTACTAAAATTGGAACGATACAGAGAAGATTAGCATGGCCCCTGCGCAATGATGACACGCAAAATCGTGAAGCGTTCCAAATTTTTTCGTCGCCCCCTACTTGGTTAAATTTCGTATTAGGGAAACGACGGGATTATTAATTTTTTACTCGTTAGATATTATTTAAATTTAAGATGATATTAAAACCAGCGTGGTAAGAAAGAAACCGTTTAAAAAATATTGGGCGAAAAACGCGCGCGATTGAGAGTTTTCTTAATTTCCGAGGTCATATAGGGTAAAGTGACTAAATCGAAAATGGGGCTATATAAGCGGAGTGGGCCCCTAGCGAGTGTGTCGATTCTTCGGAATCTGACATTTACTAAAATTGGAACGATACAGAGAAGATTAGCATGGCCCCTGCGCAAGGATGACACGCAAAATCGTGAAGCGTTCCAAATTTTTTCGTCGCCCCCTACTTGGTTAAATTTCGTATTAGGGAAACGACGGGATTATTAATTTTTTACTCGCTAGATATTATTTAAATTTAAGATGATATTAAAACCAGCGTGGTAAGAAAGAAACCGTTTAAAAAATATTGGGCGAAAAACGCGCGCGATTGAGAGTTTTCTTAATTTCCGAGGTCATATAGGGTAAAGTGACTAATTCGAAAATGGGGCTATATAAGCGGAGTGGGCCCCTAGCGAGTGTGTCGATTCTTCGGAATCTGACATTTACTAAAAATGGAACGATACAGAGAAGATTAGCATGGCCCCTGCGCAAGGATGACACGCAAAATCGTGAAGCGTTCCAAATTTTTTCGTCGCCCCCTACTTGGTTAAATTTCGTATTAGGGAAACGACGGGATTATTAATTTTTTACTCGTTAGATATTATTTAAATTTAAGATGATATTAAAATTAGCGTGGTAAGAAAGAAACCGTTTAAAAAATATTGGGCGAAAAACGCGCGCGATTGAGAGTTTTCTTAATTTCCGAGGTCATATAGGGTAAAGTGACTAAATCGAAAATGGGGCTATATAAGCGGAGTGGGCCCCTAGCGCGTGTGTCGATTCTTCGGAATCTGACATTTACTAAAATTGGAACGATACAGAGAAGATTAGCATGGCCCCTGCGCAAGGATGACACGCAAAATCGTGAAGCGTTCCAAATTTTTTCGTCGCCCCCTACTTGGTTAAATTTCGTATTAGGGAAACGACGGGATTATTAATTTTTTACTCGTTAGATATTATTTAAATTTAAGATGATATTAAAACCAGCGTGGTAAGAAAGAAACCGTTTAAAAAATATTGGGCGAAAAACGCGCGCGATTGAGAGTTTTCTTAATTTCCGAGGTCATATAGGGTAAAGTGACTAAATCGAAAATGGGGCTATATAAGCGGAGTGGGCCCCTAGCGAGTGTGTCGATTCTTCGGAATCTGACATTTACTAAAATTGGAACGATACAGAGAAGATTAGCATGGCCCCTGCGCAAGGATGACACGCAAAATCGTGAAGCGTTCCAAATTTTTTCGTCGCCCCCTACTTGGTTAAATTTCGTATTAGGGAAACGACGGGATTATTAATTTTTTACTCGTTAGATATTATTTAAATTTAAGATGATATTAAAACCAGCGTGGTAAGAAAGAAACCGTTTAAAAAATATTGGGCGAAAAACGCGCGCGATTGAGAGTTTTCTTAATTTCCGAGGTCATATAGGGTAAAGTGACTAAATCGAAAATGGGGCTATATAAGCGGAGTGGGCCCCTAGCGAGTGTGTCGATTCTTCGGAATCTGACATTTACTAAAATTGGAACGATACAGAGAAGATTAGCATGGCCCCTGCGCAAGGATGACACGCAAAATCGTGAAGCGTTCCAAATTTTTTCGTCGCCCCCTACTTGGTTAAATTTCGTATTAGGGAAACGACGGGATTATTAATTTTTTACTCGTTAGATATTATTTAAATTTAAGATGATATTAAAACCAGCGTGGTAAGAAAGAAACCGTTTAAAAAATATTGGGCGAAAAACGCGCGCGATTGAGAGTTTTCTTAATTTCCGAGGTCATATAGGGTAAAGTGACTAAATCGAAAATGGGGCTATATAAGCGGAGTGGGCCCCTAGCGAGTGTGTCGATTCTTCGGAATCTGACATTTACTAAAATTGGAACGATACAGAGAAGATTAGCATGGCCCCTGCGCAAGGATGACACGCAAAATCGTAAAGCGTTCCAAATTTTTTCGTCGCCCCCTACTTGGTTAAATTTCGTATTAGGGAAACGACGGGATTATTAATTTTTTACTCGTTAGATATTATTTAAATTTAAGATGATATTAAAACCAGCGTGGTAAGAAAGAAACCGTTTAAAAAATATTGGGCGAAAAACGCGCGCGATTGAGAGTTTTCTTAATTTCCGAGGTCATATAGGGTAAAGTGACTAAATCGAAAATGGGGCTATATAAGCGGAGTGGGCCCCTAGCGAGTGTGTCGATTCTTCGGAATCTGACATTTACTAAAATTGGAACGATACAGAGAAGATTAGCATGGCCCCTGCGCAAGGATGACACGCAAAATCGTGAAGCGTTCCAAATTTTTTCGTCGCCCCCTACTTGGTTAAATTTCGTATTAGGGAAACGACGGGATTATTAATTTTTTACTCGTTAGATATTATTTAAATTTAAGATGATATTAAAACCAACGTGGTAAGAAAGAAACCGTTTAAAAAATATTGGGCGAAAAACGCGCGCGATTGAGAGTTTTCTTAATTTCCGAGTTCATAAAGGGTAAAGTGACTAAATCGAAAATGGGGCTATATAAGCGGAGTGGGCCCCTAGCGAGTGTGTCGATTCTTCGGAATCTGACATTTACTAAAATTGGAACGATACAGAGAAGATTAGCATGGCCCCTGCGCAAGGATGACACGCAAAATCGTGAAGCGTTCCAAATTTTTTCGTCGCCCCCTACTTGGTTAAATTTCGTATTAGGGAAACGACGGGATTATTAATTTTTTACTCGTTAGATATTATTTAAATTTAAGATGATATTAAAACCAGCGTGGTAAGAAAGAAACCGTTTAAAAAATATTGGGCGAAAAACGCGCGCGATTGAGAGTTTTCTTAATTTCCGAGGTCATATAGGGTAAAGTGACTAAATCGAAAATGGGGCTATATAAGCGGAGTGGGCCCCTAGCGAGTGTGTCGATTCTTCGGAATCTGACATTTACTAAAAATGGAACGATACAGAGAAGATTAGCATGGCCCCTGCGCAAGGATGACACGCAAAATCGTGAAGCGTTCCAAATTTTTTCGTCGCCCCCTACTTGGTTAAATTTCGTATTAGGGAAACGACGGGATTATTAATTTTTTACTCGTTAGATATTATTTAAATTTAAGATGATATTAAAACCAGCGTGGTAAGAAAGAAACCGTTTAAAAAATATTGGGCGAAAAACGCGCGCGATTGAGAGTTTTCTTAATTTCCGAGGTCATATAGGGTAAAGTGACTAAATCGAAAATGGGGCTATATAAGCGGAGTGGGCCCCTAGCGCGTGTGTCGATTCTTCGGAATCTGACATTTACTAAAATTGGAACGATACAGAGAAGATTAGCATGGCCCCTGCGCAAGGATGACACGCAAAATCGTGAAGCGTTCCAAATTTTTTCGTCGCCCCCTACTTGGTTAAATTTCGTATTAGGGAAACGACGGGATTATTAATTTTTTACTCGTTAGATATTATTTAAATTTAAGATGATATTAAAACCAGCGTGGTAAGAAAGAAACCGTTTAAAAAATATTGGGCGAAAAACGCGCGCGATTGAGAGTTTTCTTAATTTCCGAGGTCATATAGGGTAAAGTGACTAAATCGAAAATGGGGCTATATAAGCGGAGTGGGCCCCTAGCGAGTGTGTCGATTCTTCGGAATCTGACATTTACTAAAATTGGAACGATACAGAGAAGATTAGCATGGCCCCTGCGCAAGGATGACACGCAAAATCGTGAAGCGTTCCAAATTTTTTCGTCGCCCCCTACTTGGTTAAATTTCGTATTAGGGAAACGACGGGATTATTAATTTTTTACTCGTTAGATATTATTTAAATTTAAGATGATATTAAAACCAGCGTGGTAAGAAAGAAACCGTTTAAAAAATATTGGGCGAAAAACGCGCGCGATTGAGAGTTTTCTTAATTTCCGAGGTCATATAGGGTAAAGTGACTAAATCGAAAATGGGGCTATATAAGCGGAGTGGGCCCCTAGCGAGTGTGTCGATTCTTCGGAATCTGACATTTACTAAAATTGGAACGATACAGAGATGATTAGCATGGCCCCTGCGCAAGGATGACACGCAAAATCGTGAAGCGTTCCAAATTTTTTCGTCGCCCCCTACTTGGTTAAATTTCGTATTAGGGAAACGACGGGATTATTAATTTTTTACTCGTTAGATATTATTTAAATTTAAGATGATATTAAAACCAACGTGGTAAGAAAGAAACCGTTTAAAAAATATTGGGCGAAAAACGCGCGCGATTGAGAGTTTTCTTAATTTCCGAGGTCATATAGGGTAAAGTGACTAAATCGAAAATGGGGCTATATAAGCGGAGTGGGCCCCTAGCGAGTGTGTCGATTCTTCGGAATCTGACATTTACTAAAATTGGAACGATACAGAGAAGATTAGCATGGCCCCTGCGCAAGGATGACACGCAAAATCGTGAAGCGTTCCAAATTTTTTCGTCGCCCCCTACTTGGTTAAATTTCGTATTAGGGAAACGACGGGATTATTAATTTTTTACTCGTTAGATATTATTTAAATTTAAGATGATATTAAAACCAGCGTGGTAAGAAAGAAACCGTTTAAAAAATATTGGGCGAAAAACGCGCGCGATTGAGAGTTTTCTTAATTTCCGAGGTCATATAGGGTAAAGTGACTAAATCGAAAATGGGGCTATATAAGCGGAGTGGGCCCCTAGCGAGTGTGTCGATTCTTCGGAATCTGACATTTACTAAAATTGGAACGATACAGAGAAGATTAGCATGGCCCCTGCGCAAGGATGACACGCAAAATCGTGAAGCGTTCCAAATTTTTTCGTCGCCCCCTACTTGGTTAAATTTCGTATTAGGGAAACGACGGGATTATTAATTTTTTACTCGTTAGATATTATTTAAATTTAAGATGATATTAAAACCAACGTGGTAAGAAAGAAACCGTTTAAAAAATATTGGGCGAAAAACGCGCGCGATTGAGAGTTTTCTTAATTTCCGAGGTCATAAAGGGTAAAGTGACTAAATCGAAAATGGGGCTATATAAGCGGAGTGGGCCCCTAGCGAGTGTGTCGATTCTTCGGAATCTGACATTTACTAAAATTGGAACGATACAGAGAAGATTAGCATGGCCCCTGCGCAAGGATGACACGCAAAATCGTGAAGCGTTCCAAATTTTTTCGTCGCCCCCTACTTGGTTAAATTTCGTATTAGGGAAACGACGGGATTATTAATTTTTTACTCGTTAGATATTATTTAAATTTAAGATGATATTAAAACCAGCGTGGTAAGAAAGAAACCGTTTAAAAAATATTGGGCGAAAAACGCGCGCGATTGAGAGTTTTCTTAATTTCCGAGGTCATATAGGGTAAAGTGACTAAATCGAAAATGGGGCTATATAAGCGGAGTGGGCCCCTAGCGAGTGTGTCGATTCTTCGGAATCTGACATTTACTAAAATTGGAACGATACAGAGAAGATTAGCATGGCCCCTGCGCAAGGATGACACGCAAAATCGTGAAGCGTTCCCAATTTTTTCGTCGCCCCCTACTTGGTTAAATTTCGTATTAGGGAAACGACGGGATTATTAATTTTTTACTCGTTAGATATTATTTAAATTTAAGATGATATTAAAACCAACGTGGTAAGAAAGAAACCGTTTAAAAAATATTGGGCGAAAAACGCGCGCGATTGAGAGTTTTCTTAATTTCCGAGGTCATAAAGGGTAAAGTGACTAAATCGAAAATGGGGCTATATAAGCGGAGTGGGCCCCTAGCGAGTGTGTCGATTCTTCGGAATCTGACATTTACTAAAATTGGAACGATACAGAGAAGATTAGCATGGCCCCTGCGCAAGGATGACACGCAAAATCGTGAAGCGTTCCAAATTTTTTCGTCGCCCCCTACTTGGTTAAATTTCGTATTAGGGAAACGACGGGATTATTAATTTTTTACTCGTTAGATATTATTTAAATTTAAGATGATATTAAAACCAGCGTGGTAAGAAAGAAACCGTTTAAAAAATATTGGGCGAAAAACGCGCGCGATTGAGAGTTTTCTTAATTTCCGAGGTCATATAGGGTAAAGTGACTAAATCGAAAATGGGGCTATATAAGCGGAGTGGGCCCCTAGCGAGTGTGTCGATTCTTCGGAATCTGACATTTACTAAAAATGGAACGATACAGAGAAGATTAGCATGGCCCCTGCGCAAGGATGACACGCAAAATCGTGAAGCGTTCCAAATTTTTTCGTCGCCCCCTACTTGGTTAAATTTCGTATTAGGGAAACGACGGGATTATTAATTTTTTACTCGTTAGATATTATTTAAATTTAAGATGATATTAAAACCAGCGTGGTAAGAAAGAAACCGTTTAAAAAATATTGGGCGAAAAACGCGCGCGATTGAGAGTTTTCTTAATTTCCGAGGTCATATAGGGTAAAGTGACTAAATCGAAAATGGGGCTATATAAGCGGAACGGGCCCCTAGCGAGTGTGTCGATTCTTCGGAATCTGACATTTACTAAAATTGGAACGATACAGAGAAGATTAGCATGGCCCCTGCGCAAGGATGACACGCAAAATCGTGAAGCGTTCCAAATTTTTTCGTCGCCCCCTACTTGGTTAAATTTCGTATTAGGGAAACGACGGGATTATTAATTTTTTACTCGTTAGATATTATTTAAATTTAAGATGATATTAAAACCAGCGTGGTAAGAAAGAAACCGTTTAAAAATTATTGGGCGAAAAACGCGCGCGATTGAGAGTTTTCTTAATTTCCGAGAACATAGAGGGTAAAGTGACTAAATCGAAAAAGGGGCTATGTAAGCGGAGTGGGCCCCTAGCGAGTGTGTCGATTCTTCGGAATCTGACATTTACTAAAATTGGAACGATACAGAGAAGATTAGCATGGCCCCTGCGCAAGGATGACACGCAAAATCGTGAAGCGTTCCAAATTTTTTCGTCGCCCCCTACTTGGTTAAATTTCGTATTAGGGAAACGACGGGATTATTAATTTTTTACTCGTTAGATATTATTTAAATTTAAGATGATATTAAAACCAGCGTGGTAAGAAAGAAACCGTTTAAAAAATATTGGGCGAAAAACGCGCGCGATTGAGAGTTTTCTTAATTTCCGAGGTCATATAGGGTAAAGTGACTAAATCGAAAATGGGGCTATATAAGCGGAACGGGCCCCTAGCGAGTGTGTCGATTCTTCGGAATCTGACATTTACTAAAATTGGAACGATACAGAGAAGATTAGCATGGCCCCTGCGCAAGGATGACACGCAAAATCGTGAAGCGTTCCAAATTTTTTCGTCGCCCCCTACTTGGTTAAATTTCGTATTAGGGAAACGACGGGATTATTAATTTTTTACTCGTTAGATATTATTTAAATTTAAGATGATATTAAAACCAGCGTGGTAAGAAAGAAACCGTTTAAAAATTATTGGGCGAAAAACGCGCGCGATTGAGAGTTTTCTTAATTTCCGAGAACATAGAGGGTAAAGTGACTAAATCGAAAAAGGGGCTATGTAAGCGGAGTGGGCCCCTAGCGAGTGTGTCGATTCTTCGGAATCTGACATTTACTAAAATTGGAACGATACAGAGAAGATTAGCATGGCCCCTGCGCAAGGATGACACGCAAAATCGTGAAGCGTTCCAAATTTTTTCGTCGCCCCCTACTTGGTTAAATTTCGTATTAGGGAAACGACGGGATTATTAATTTTTTACTCGTTAGATATTATTTAAATTTAAGATGATATTAAAACCAGCGTGGTAAGAAAGAAACCGTTTAAAAAATATTGGGCGAAAAACGCGCGCGATTGAGAGTTTTCTTAATTTCCGAGGTCATATAGGGTAAAGTGACTAAATCGAAAATGGGGCTATATAAGCGGAATGGGCCCCTAGCGAGTGTGTCGATTCTTCGGAATCTGACATTTACTAAAATTGGAACGATACAGAGAAGATTAGCATGGCCCCTGCGCAAGGATGACACGCAAAATCGTGAAGCGTTCCAAATTTTTTCGTCGCCCCCTACTTGGTTAAATTTCGTATTAGGGAAACGACGGGATTATTAATTTTTTACTCGTTAGATATTATTTAAATTTAAGATGATATTAAAACCAGCGTGGTAAGAAAGAAACCGTTTAAAAAATATTGGGCGAAAAACGCGCGCGATTGAGAGTTTTCTTAATTTCCGAGGTCATATAGGGTAAAGTGACTAAATCGAAAATGGGGCTATATAAGCGGAGTGGGCCCCTAGCGAGTGTGTCGATTCTTCGGAATCTGACATTTACTAAAATTGGAACGATACAGAGAAGATTAGCATGGCCCCTGCGCAAGGATGACACGCAAAATCGTGAAGCGTTCCAAATTTTTTCGTCGCCCCTACTTGGTTAAATTTCGTATTAGGGAAACGACGGGATTATTAATTTTTTACTCGTTAGATATTATTTAAATTTAAGATGATATTAAAACCAGCGTGGTAAGAAAGAAACCGTTTAAAAAATATTGGGCGAAAAACGCGCGCGATTGAGAGTTTTCTTAATTTCCGAGGTCATATAGGGTAAAGTGACTAAATCGAAAATGGGGCTATATAAGCGGAGTGGGCCCCTAGCGAGTGTGTCGATTCTTCGGAATCTGACATTTACTAAAATTGGAACGATACAGAGAAGATTAGCATGGCCCCTGCGCAAGGATGACACGCAAAATCGTGAAGCGTTCCAAATTTTTTCGTCGCCCCCTACTTGGTTAAATTTCGTATTAGGGAAACGACGGGATTATTAATTTTTTACTCGTTAGATATTATTTAAATTTAAGATGATATTAAAACCAGCGTGGTAAGAAAGAAACCGTTTAAAAAATATTGGGCGAAAAACGCGCGCGATTGAGAGTTTTCTTAATTTACGAGGTCATATAGGGTAAAGTGACTAAATCGAAAATGGGGCTATATAAGCGGAGTGGGCCCCTAGCGAGTGTGTCGATTCTTCGGAATCTGACATTTACTAAAATTGGAACGATACAGAGAAGATTAGCATGGCCCCTGCGCAAGGATGACACGCAAAATCGTGAAGCGTTCCAAATTTTTTCGTCGCCCCCTACTTGGTTAAATTTCGTATTAGGGAAACGACGGGATTATTAATTTTTTACTCGTTAGATATTATTTAAATTTAAGATGATATTAAAACCAGCGTGGTAAGAAAGAAACCGTTTAAAAATTATTGGGCGAAAAACGCGCGCGATTGAGAGTTTTCTTAATTTCCGAGAACATAGAGGGTAAAGTGACTAAATCGAAAAAGGGGCTATGTAAGCGGAGTGGGCCCCTAGCGAGTGTGTCGATTCTTCGGAATCTGACATTTACTAAAATTGGAACGATACAGAGAAGATTAGCATGGCCCCTGCGCAAGGATGACACGCAAAATCGTGAAGCGTTCCAAATTTTTTCGTCGCCCCCTACTTGGTTAAATTTCGTATTAGGGAAACGACGGGATTATTAATTTTTTACTCGTTAGATATTATTTAAATTTAAGATGATATTAAAACCAGCGTGGTAAGAAAGAATCCGTTTAAAAAATATTGGGCGAAAAACGCGCGCGATTGAGAGTTTTCTTAATTTACGAGGTCATATAGGGTAAAGTGACTAAATCGAAAATGGGGCTATATAAGCGGAGTGGGCCCCTAGCGAGTGTGTCGATTCTTCGGAATCTGACATTTACTAAAATTGGAACGATACAGAGAAGATTAGCATGGCCCCTGCGCAAGGATGACACGCAAAATCGTGAAGCGTTCCAAATTTTTTCGTCGCCCCCTACTTGGTTAAATTTCGTATTAGGGAAACGACGGGATTATTAATTTTTTACTCGTTAGATATTATTTAAATTTAAGATGATATTAAAACCAGCGTGGTAAGAAAGAAACCGTTTAAAAATTATTGGGCGAAAAACGCGCGCGATTGAGAGTTTTCTTAATTTCCGAGAACATAGAGGGTAAAGTGACTAAATCGAAAAAGGGGCTATGTAAGCGGAGTGGGCCCCTAGCGAGTGTGTCGATTCTTCGGAATCTGACATTTACTAAAATTGGAACGATACAGAGAAGATTAGCATGGCCCCTGCGCAAGGATGACACGCAAAATCGTGAAGCGTTCCAAATTTTTTCGTCGCCCCCTACTTGGTTAAATTTCGTATTAGGGAAACGACGGGATTATTAATTTTTTACTCGTTAGATATTATTTAAATTTAAGATGATATTAAAACCAGCGTGGTAAGAAAGAATCCGTTTAAAAAATATTGGGCGAAAAACGCGCGCGATTGAGAGTTTTCTTAATTTACGAGGTCATATAGGGTAAAGTGACTAAATCGAAAATGGGGCTATATAAGCGGAGTGGGCCCCTAGCGAGTGTGTCGATTCTTCGGAATCTGACATTTACTAAAATTGGAATGATACAGAGAAGATTAGCATGGCCCATGCGCAAGGATGACACGCAAAATCGTGAAGCGTTCCAAATTTTTTCGTCGCCCCCTACTTGGTTAAATTTCGTATTAGGGAAACGACGGGATTATTAATTTTTTACTCGTTAGATATTATTTAAATTTAAGATGATATTAAAACCAACGTGGTAAGAAAGAAACCGTTTAAAAAATATTGGGCGAAAAACGCGCGCGATTGAGAGTTTTCTTAATTTCCGAGGTCATATAGGGTAAAGTGACTAAATCGAAAATGGGGCTATATAAGCGGAGTGAGCCCCTAGCGAGTGTGTCGATTCTTCGGAATCTGACATTTACTAAAATTGGAACGATACAGAGAAGATTAGCATGGCCCCTGCGCAAGGATGACACGCAAAATCGTGAAGCGTTCCAAATTTTTTCGTCGCCCCCTACTTGGTTAAATTTCGTATTAGGGAAACGACGGGATTATTAATTTTTTACTCGTTAGATATTATTTAAATTTAAGATGATATTAAAACCAGCGTGGTAAGAAAGAAACCGTTTAAAAAATATTGGGCAAAAAACGCGCTTGATTGAGAGTTTTCTTAATTTCCGAGGTCATATAGGGTAAAGTGACTAAATCGAAAATGGGGCTATATAAGCGGAGTGGGCCCCTAGCGAGTGTGTCGATTCTTCGGAATCTGACATTTACTAAAATTGGAACGATACAGAGAAGATTAGCATGGCCCCTGCGCAAGGATGACACGCAAAATCGTGAAGCGTTCCAAATTTTTTCGTCGCCCCCTACTTGGTTAAATTTCGTATTAGGGAAACGACGGGATTATTAATTTTTTACTCGTTAGATATTATTTAAATTTAAGATGATATTAAAACCAGCGTGGTAAGAAAGAAACCGTTTAAAAAATATTGGGCGAAAAACGCGCGCGATTGAGAGTTTTCTTAATTTACGAGGTCATATAGGGTAAAGTGACTAAATCGAAAATGGGGCTATATAAACGGAGTGGGCCCCTAGCGAGTGTGTCGATTCTTCGGAATCTGACATTTACTAAAATTGGAACGATACAGAGAAGATTAGCATGGCCCCTGCGCAAGGATGACACGCAAAATCGTGAAGCGTTCCAAATTTTTTCGTCGCCCCCTACTTGGTTAAATTTCGTATTAGGGAAACGACGGGATTATTAATTTTTTACTCGTTAGATATTATTTAAATTTAAGATGATATTAAAACCAGCGTGGTAAGAAAGAAACCGTTTAAAAAATATTGGGCGAAAAACGCGCGCGATTGAGAGTTTTCTTAATTTACGAGGTCATATAGGGTAAAGTGACTAAATCGAAAATGGGGCTATATAAGCGGAGTGGGCCCCTAGCGAGTGTGTCGATTCTTCGGAATCTGACATTTACTAAAATTGGAATGATACAGAGAAGATTAGCATGGCCCATGCGCAAGGATGACACGCAAAATCGTGAAGCGTTCCAAATTTTTTCGTCACCCCCTACTTGGTTAAATTTCGTATTAGGGAAACGACGGGATTATTAATTTTTTACTCGTTAGATATTATTTAAATTTAAGATGATATTAAAACCAACGTGGTAAGAAAGAAACCGTTTAAAAAATATTGGGCGAAAAACGCGCGCGATTGAGAGTTTTCTTAATTTCCGAGGTCATATAGGGTAAAGTGACTAAATCGAAAATGGGGCTATATAAGCGGAGTGGGCCCCTAGCGAGTGTGTCGATTCTTCGGAATCTGACATTTACTAAAATTGGAACGATACAGAGAAGATTAGCATGGCCCCTGCGCAAGGATGACACGCAAAATCGTGAAGCGTTCCAAATTTTTTCGTCGCCCCCTACTTGGTTAAATTTCGTATTAGGGAAACGACGGGATTATTAATTTTTTACTCGTTAGATATTATTTAAATTTAAGATGATATTAAAACCAGCGTGGTAAGAAAGAAACCGTTTAAAAAATATTGGGCAAAAAACGCGCGCGATTGAGAGTTTTCTTAATTTCCGAGGTCATATAGGGTAAAGTGACTAAATCGAAAATGGGGCTATATAAGCGGAGTGGGCCCCTAGCGAGTGTGTCGATTCTTCGGAATCTGACATTTACTAAAATTGGAACGATACAGAGAAGATTAGCATGGCCCCTGCGCAAGGATGACACGCAAAATCGTGAAGCGTTCCAAATTTTTTCGTCGCCCCCTACTTGGTTAAATTTCGTATTAGGGAAACGACGGGATTATTAATTTTTTACTCGTTAGATATTATTTAAATTTAAGATGATATTAAAACCAGCGTGGTAAGAAAGAAACCGTTTAAAAAATATTGGGCGAAAAACGCGCGCGATTGAGAGTTTTCTTAATTTACGAGGTCATATAGGGTAAAGTGACTAAATCGAAAATGGGGCTATATAAGCGGAGTGGGCCCCTAGCGAGTGTGTCGATTCTTCGGAATCTGACATTTACTAAAATTGGAATGATACAGAGAAGATTAGCATGGCCCATGCGCAAGGATGACACGCAAAATCGTGAAGCGTTCCAAATTTTTTCGTCACCCCCTACTTGGTTAAATTTCGTATTAGGGAAACGACGGGATTATTAATTTTTTACTCGTTAGATATTATTTAAATTTAAGATGATATTAAAACCAACGTGGTAAGAAAGAAACCGTTTAAAAAATATTGGGCGAAAAACGCGCGCGATTGAGAGTTTTCTTAATTTCCGAGGTCATATAGGGTAAAGTGACTAAATCGAAAATGGGGCTATATAAGCGGAGTGGGCCCCTAGCGAGTGTGTCGATTCTTCGGAATCTGACATTTACTAAAATTGGAACGATACAGAGAAGATTAGCATGGCCCCTGCGCAAGGATGACACGCAAAATCGTGAAGCGTTCCAAATTTTTTCGTCGCCCCCTACTTGGTTAAATTTCGTATTAGGGAAACGACGGGATTATTAATTTTTTACTCGTTAGATATTATTTAAATTTAAGATGATATTAAAACCAGCGTGGTAAGAAAGAAACCGTTTAAAAAATATTGGGCAAAAAACGCGCGCGATTGAGAGTTTTCTTAATTTCCGAGGTCATATAGGGTAAAGTGACTAAATCGAAAATGGGGCTATATAAGCGGAGTGGGCCCCTAGCGAGTGTGTCGATTCTTCGGAATCTGACATTTACTAAAATTGGAACGGTACAGAGAAGATTAGCATGGCCCCTGCGCAAGGATGACACGCAAAATCGTGAAGCGTTCCAAATTTTTTCGTCGCCCCCTACTTGGTTAAATTTCGTATTAGGGAAACGACGGGATTATTAATTTTTTACTCGTTAGATATTATTTAAATTTAAGATGATATTAAAACCAGCGTGGTAAGAAAGAAACCGTTTAAAAAATATTGGGCGAAAAACGCGCGCGATTGAGAGTTTTCTTAATTTACGAGGTCATATAGGGTAAAGTGACTAAATCGAAAATGGGGCTATATAAGCGGAGTGGGCCCCTAGCGAGTGTGTCGATTCTTCGGAATCTGACATTTACTAAAATTGGAACGATACAGAGAAGATTAGCATGGCCCCTGCGCAAGGATGACACGCAAAATCGTGAAGCGTTCCAAATTTTTTCGTCGCCCCCTACTTGGTTAAATTTCGTATTAGGGAAACGACGGGATTATTAATTTTTTACTCGTTAGATATTATTTAAATTTAAGATGATATTAAAACCAGCGTGGTAAGAAAGAAACCGTTTAAAAATTATTGGGCGAAAAACGCGCGCGATTGAGAGTTTTCTTAATTTCCGAGAACATAGAGGGTAAAGTGACTAAATCGAAAAAGGGGCTATGTAAGCGGAGTGGGCCCCTAGCGAGTGTGTCGATTCTTCGGAATCTGACATTTACTAAAATTGGAACGATACAGAGAAGATTAGCATGGCCCCTGCGCAAGGATGACACGCAAAATCGTGAAGCGTTCCAAATTTTTTCGTCGCCCCCTACTTGGTTAAATTTCGTATTAGGGAAACGACGGGATTATTAATTTTTTACTCGTTAGATATTATTTAAATTTAAGATGATATTAAAACCAGCGTGGTAAGAAAGAAACCGTTTAAAAAATATTGGGCGAAAAACGCGCGCGATTGAGAGTTTTCTTAATTTACGAGGTCATATAGGGTAAAGTGACTAAATCGAAAATGGGGCTATATAAGCGGAGTGGGCCCCTAGCGAGTGTGTCGATTCTTCTGAATCTGACATTTACTAAAATTGGAACGATACAGAGAAGATTAGCATGGCCCCTGCGCAAGGATGACACGCAAAATCGTGAAGCGTTCCAAATTTTTTCGTCGCCCCCTACTTGGTTAAATTTCGTATTAGGGAAACGACGGGATTATTAATTTTTTACTCGTTAGATATTATTTAAATTTAAGATGATATTAAAACCAGCGTGGTAAGAAAGAAACCGTTTAAAAATTATTGGGCGAAAAACGCGCGCGATTGAGAGTTTTCTTAATTTCCGAGAACATAGAGGGTAAAGTGACTAAATCGAAAAAGGGGCTATGTAAGCGGAGTGGGCCCCTAGCGAGTGTGTCGATTCTTCGGAATCTGACATTTACTAAAATTGGAACGATACAGAGAAGATTAGCATGGCCCCTGCGCAAGGATGACACGCAAAATCGTGAAGCGTTCCAAATTTTTTCGTCGCCCCCTACTTGGTTAAATTTCGTATTAGGGAAACGACGGGATTATTAATTTTTTACTCGTTAGATATTATTTAAATTTAAGATGATATTAAAACCAGCGTGGTAAGAAAGAATCCGTTTAAAAAATATTGGGCGAAAAACGCGCGCGATTGAGAGTTTTCTTAATTTACGAGGTCATATAGGGTAAAGTGACTAAATCGAAAATGGGGCTATATAAGCGGAGTGGGCCCCTAGCGAGTGTGTCGATTCTTCGGAATCTGACATTTACTAAAATTGGAACGATACAGAGAAGATTAGCATGGCCCCTGCGCAAGGATGACACGCAAAATCGTGAAGCGTTCCAAATTTTTTCGTCGCCCCCTACTTGGTTAAATTTCGTATTAGGGAAACGACGGGATTATTAATTTTTTACTCGTTAGATATTATTTAAATTTAAGATGATATTAAAACCAGCGTGGTAAGAAAGAAACCGTTTAAAAATTATTGGGCGAAAAACGCGCGCGATTGAGAGTTTTCTTAATTTCCGAGAACATAGAGGGTAAAGTGACTAAATCGAAAAAGGGGCTATGTAAGCGGAGTGGGCCCCTAGCGAGTGTGTCGATTCTTCGGAATCTGACATTTACTAAAATTGGAACGATACAGAGAAGATTAGCATGGCCCCTGCGCAAGGATGACACGCAAAATCGTGAAGCGTTCCAAATTTTTTCGTCGCCCCCTACTTGGTTAAATTTCGTATTAGGGAAACGACGGGATTATTAATTTTTTACTCGTTAGATATTATTTAAATTTAAGATGATATTAAAACCAGCGTGGTAAGAAAGAAACCGTTTAAAAAATATTGGGCGAAAAACGCGCGCGATTGAGAGTTTTCTTAATTTCCGAGGTCATATAGGGTAAAGTGACTAAATCGAAAATGGGGCTATATAAGCGGAGTGGGCCCCTAGCGAGTGTGTCGATTCTTCGGAATCTGACATTTACTAAAATTGGAACGATACAGAGAAGATTAGCATGGCCCCTGCGCAAGGATGACACGCAAAATCGTGAAGCGTTCCAAATTTTTTCGTCGCCCCCTACTTGGTTAAATTTCGTATTAGGGAAACGACGGGATTATTAATTTTTTACTCGTTAGATATTATTTAAATTTAAGATGATATTAAAACCAGCGTGGTAAGAAAGAAACCGTTTAAAAATTATTGGGCGAAAAACGCGCGCGATTGAGAGTTTTCTTAATTTCCGAGAACATAGAGGGTAAAGTGACTAAATCGAAAAAGGGGCTATGTAAGCGGAGTGGGCCCCTAGCGAGTGTGTCGATTCTTCGGAATCTGACATTTACTAAAATTGGAACGATACAGAGAAGATTAGCATGGCCCCTGCGCAAGGATGACACGCAAAATCGTGAAGCGTTCCAAATTTTTTAGTCGCCCCCTACTTGGTTAAATTTCGTATTAGGGAAACGACGGGATTATTAATTTTTTACTCGTTAGATATTATTTAAATTTAAGATGATATTAAAACCAGCGTGGTAAGAAAGAAACCGTTTAAAAAATATTGGGCGAAAAACGCGCGCGATTGAGAGTTTTCTTAATTTCCGAGGTCATATAGGGTAAAGTGACTAAATCGAAAATGGGGCTATATAAGCGGAGTGGGCCCCTAGCGAGTGTGTCGATTCTTCGGAATCTGACATTTACTAAAATTGGAACGATACAGAGAAGATTAGCATGGCCCCTGCGCAAGGATGACACGCAAAATCGTGAAGCGTTCCAAATTTTTTCGTCGCCCCCTACTTGGTTAAATTTCGTATTAGGGAAACGACGGGATTATTAATTTTTTACTCGTTAGATATTATTTAAATTTAAGATGATATTAAAACCAGCGTGGTAAGAAAGAAACCGTTTAAAAATTATTGGGCGAAAAACGCGCGCGATTGAGAGTTTTCTTAATTTCCGAGAACATAGAGGGTAAAGTGACTAAATCGAAAAAGGGGCTATGTAAGCGGAGTGGGCCCCTAGCGAGTGTGTCGATTCTTCGGAATCTGACATTTACTAAAATTGGAACGATACAGAGAAGATTAGCATGGCCCCTGCGCAAGGATGACACGCAAAATCGTGAAGCGTTCCAAATTTTTTCGTCGCCCCCTACTTGGTTAAATTTCGTATTAGGGAAACGACGGGATTATTAATTTTTTACTCGTTAGATATTATTTAAATTTAAGATGATATTAAAACCAGCGTGGTAAGAAAGAAACCGTTTAAAAAATATTGGTCGAAAAACGCGCGCGATTGAGAGTTTTCTTAATTTACGAGGTCATATAGGGTAAAGTGACTAAATCGAAAATGGGGCTATATAAGCGGAGTGGGCCCCTAGCGAGTGTGTCGATTCTTCGGAATCTGACATTTACTAAAATTGGAACGATACAGAGAAGATTAGCATGGCCCCTGCGCAAGGATGACACGCAAAATCGTGAAGCGTTCCAAATTTTTTCGTCGCCCCCTACTTGGTTAAATTTCGTATTAGGGAAACGACGGGATTATTATTTTTTTACTCGTTAGATATTATTTAAATTTAAGATGATATTAAAACCAGCGTGGTAAGAAAGAAACCGTTTAAAAAATATTGGGCGAAAAACGCGCGCGATTGAGAGTTTTCTTAATTTCCGAGGTCATTTAGGGTAAAGTGACTAAATCGAAAATGGGGCTATATAAGCGGAGTGGGCCCCTAGCGAGTGTGTCGATTCTTCGGAATCTGACATTTACTAAAATTGGAACGATACAGAGAAGATTAGCATGGCCCCTGCGCAAGGATGACACGCAAAATCGTGAAGCGTTCCAAATTTTTTCGTCGCCCCCTACTTGGTTAAATTTCGTATTAGGGAAACGACGGGATTATTAATTTTTTACTCGTTAGATATTATTTAAATTTAAGATGATATTAAAACCAGCGTGGTAAGAAAGAAACCGTTTAAAAAATATTGGGCGAAAAACGCGCGCGATTGAGAGTTTTCTTAATTTCCGAGGTCATATAGGGTAAAGTGACTAAATCGAAAATGGGGCTATATAAGCGGAGTGGGCCCCTAGCGAGTGTGTCGATTCTTCGGAATCTGACATTTACTAAAATTGGAACGATACAGAGAAGATTAGCATGGCCCCTGCGCAAGGATGACACGCAAAATCGTGAAGCGTTCCAAATTTTTTCGTCGCCCCCTACTTGGTTAAATTTCGTATTAGGGAAACGACGGGATTATTAATTTTTTACTCGTTAGATATTATTTAAATTTAAGATGATATTAAAACCAGCGTGGTAAGAAAGAAACCGTTTAAAAAATATTGGGCGAAAAACGCGCGCGATTGAGAGTTTTCTTAATTTCCGAGGTCATATAGGGTAAAGTGACTAAATCGAAAATGGGGCTATATAAGCGGAGTGGGCCCCTAGCGAGTGTGTCGATTCTTCGGAATCTGACATTTACTAAAATTGGAACGATACAGAGAAGATTAGCATGGCCCCTGCGCAAGGATTACACGCAAAATCGTGAAGCGTTCCAAATTTTTTCGTCGCCCCCTACTTGGTTAAATTTCGTATTAGGGAAACGACGGGATTATTAATTTTTTACTCGTTAGATATTATTTAAATTTAAGATGATATTAAAACCAACGTGGTAAGAAAGAAACCGTTTAAAAAATATTGGGCGAAAAACGCGCGCGATTGAGAGTTTTCTTAATTTCCGAGGTCATATAGGGTAAAGTGACTAAATCGAAAATGGGGCTATATAAGCGGAGTGGGCCCTTAGCGAGTGTGTCGATTCTTCGGAATCTGACATTTACTAAAATTGGAACGATACAGAGAAGATTAGCATGGCCCCTGCGCAAGGATGACACGCAAAATCGTGAACCGTTCCAAATTTTTTCGTCGCCCCCTACTTGGTTAAATTTCGTATTAGGGAAACGACGGGATTATTAATTTTTTACTCGTTAGATATTATTTAAATTTAAGATGATATTAAAACCAGCGTGGTAAGAAAGAAACCGTTTAAAAAATATTGGGCAAAAAACGCGCGCGATTGAGAGTTTTCTTAATTTCCGAGGTCATATAGGGTAAAGTGACTAAATCGAAAATGGGGCTATATAAGCGGAGTGGGCCCCTAGCGAGTGTGTCGATTCTTCGGAATCTGACATTTACTAAAATTGGAACGATACAGAGAAGATTAGCATGGCCCCTGCGCAAGGATGACACGCAAAATCGTGAAGCGTTCCAAATTTTTTCGTCGCCCCCTACTTGGTTAAATTTCGTATTAGGGAAACGACGGGATTATTAATTTTTTACTCGTTAGATATTATTTAAATTTAAGATGATATTAAAACCAGCGTGGTAAGAAAGAAACCGTTTAAAAAATATTGGGCGAAAAACGCGCGCGATTGAGAGTTTTCTTAATTTACGAGGTCATATAGGGTAAAGTGACTAAATCGAAAATGGGGCTATATAAGCGGAATGGGCCCCTAGCGAGTGTGTCGATTCTTCGGAATCTGACATTTACTAAAATTGGAACGATACAGAGAAGATTAGCATAGCCCCTGCGCAAGGATGACACGCAAAATCGTGAAGCGTTCCAAATTTTTTCGTCGCCCCCTACTTGGTTAAATTTCGTATTAGGGAAACGACGGGATTATTAATTTTTTACTCGTTAGATATTATTTAAATTTAAGATGATATTAAAACCAGCGTGGTAAGAAAGAAACCGTTTAAAAAATATTGGGCGAAAAACGCGCGCGATTGAGAGTTTTCTTAATTTACGAGGTCATATAGGGTAAAGTGACTAAATCGAAAATGGGGCTATATAAGCGGAGTGGGCCCCTAGCGAGTGTGTCGATTCTTCGGAATCTGACATTTACTAAAATTGGAACGATACAGAGAAGATTAGCATGGCCCCTGCGCAAGGATGACACGCAAAATCGTGAAGCGTTCCAAATTTTTTCGTCGCCCCCTACTTGGTTAAATTTCGTATTAGGGAAACGACGGGATTATTAATTTTTTACTCGTTAGATATTATTTAAATTTAAGATGATATTAAAACCAGCGTGGTAAGAAAGAAACCGTTTAAAAAATATTGGGCGAAAATCGCGCGCGATTGAGAGTTTTCTTAATTTCCGAGGTCATATAGGGTAAAGTGACTAAATCGAAAATGGGGCTATATAAGCGGAGTGGGCCCCTAGCGAGTGTGTCGATTCTTCGGAATCTGACATTTACTAAAATTGGAACGATACAGAGAAGATTAGCATGGCCCCTGCGCAAGGATGACACGCAAAATCGTGAAGCGTTCCAAATTTTTTCGTCGCCCCCTACTTGGTTAAATTTCGTATTAGGGAAACGACGGGATTATTAATTTTTTACTCGTTAGATATTATTTAAATTTAAGATGATATTAAAACCAGCGTGGTAAGAAAGAAACCGTTTAAAAAATATTGGGCAAAAAACGCGCGCGATTGAGAGTTTTCTTAATTTCCGAGGTCATATAGGGTAAAGTGACTAAATCGAAAATGGGGCTATATAAGCGGAGTGGGCCCCTAGCGAGTGTGTCGATTCTTCGGAATCTGACATTTACTAAAATTGGAACGATACAGAGAAGATTAGCATGGCCCCTGCGCAAGGATGACACGCAAAATCGTGAAGCGTTCCAAATTTTTTCGTCGCCCCCTACTTGGTTAAATTTCGTATTAGGGAAACGACGGGATTATAAATTTTTTACTCGTTAGATATTATTTAAATTTAAGATGATATTAAAACCAGCGTGGTAAGAAAGAAACCGTTTAAAAAATATTGGGCGAAAAACGCGCGCGATTGAGAGTTTTCTTAATTTACGAGGTCATATAGGGTAAAGTGACTAAATCGATAATGGGGCTATATAAGCGGAATGGGCCCCTAGCGAGTGTGTCGATTCTTCGGAATCTGACATTTACTAAAATTGGAACGATACAGAGAAGATTAGCATGGCCCCTGCGCAAGGATGACACGCAAAATCGTGAAGCGTTCCAAATTTTTTCGTCGCCCCCTACTTGGTTAAATTTCGTATTAGGGAAACGACGGGATTATTAATTTTTTACTCGTTAGATATTATTTAAATTTAAGATGATATTAAAACCAGCGTGGTAAGAAAGAAACCGTTTAAAAAATATTGGGCGAAAAACGCGCGCGATTGAGAGTTTTCTTAATTTCCGAGGTCATATAGGGTAAAGTGACTAAATCGAAAATGGGGCTATATAAGCGGAGTGGGCCCCTAGCGAGTGTGTCGATTCTTCGGAATCTGACATTTACTAAAATTGGAACGATACAGAGAAGATTAGCATGGCCCCTGCGCAAGGATGACACGCAAAATCGTGAAGCGTTCCAAATTTTTTCGTCGCCCCCTACTTGGTTAAATTTCGTATTAGGGAAACGACGGGATTATTAATTTTTTACTCGTTAGATATTATTTAAATTTAAGATGATATTAAAACCAGCGTGGTAAGAAAGAAACCGTTTAAAAAATATTGGGCGAAAAACGCGCGCGATTGAGAGTTTTCTTAATTTCCGAGGTCATATAGGGTAAAGTGACTAAATCGAAAATGGGGCTATATAAGCGGAGTGGGCCCCTAGCGAGTGTGTCGATTCTTCGGAATCTGACATTTACTAAAATTGGAACGATACAGAGAAGATTAGCATGGCCCCTGCGCAAGGATGACACGCAAAATCGTGAAGCGTTCCAAATTTTTTCGTCGCCCCCTACTTGGTTAGATTTCGTATTAGGGAAACGACGGGATTATTAATTTTTTACTCGTTAGATATTATTTAAATTTAAGATGATATTAAAACCAGCGTGGTAAGAAAGAAACCGTTTAAAAAATATTGGGCGAAAAACGCGCGCGATTGAGAGTTTTCTTAATTTCCGAGGTCATATAGGGTAAAGTGACTAAATCGAAAATGGGGCTATATAAGCGGAGTGGGCCCCTAGCGAGTGTGTCGATTCTTCGGAATCTGACATTTACTAAAATTGGAACGATACAGAGAAGATTAGCATGGCCCCTGCGCAAGGATGACACGCAAAATCGTGAAGCGTTCCAAATTTTTTCGTCGCCCCCTACTTGGTTAAATTTCGTATTAGGGAAACGACGGGATTATTAATTTTTTACTCGTTAGATATTATTTAAATTTAAGATGATATTAAAACCAGCGTGGTAAGAAAGAAACCGTTTAAAAAATATTGGGCGAAAAACGCGCGCGATTGAGAGTTTTCTTAATTTCCGAGGTCATATAGGGTAAAGTGACTAAATCGAAAATGGGGCTATATAAGCGGAGTGGGCCCCTAGCGAGTGTGTCGATTCTTCGGAATCTGACATTTACTAAAATTGGAACGATACAGAGAAGATCAGCATGGCCCCTGCGCAAGGATGACACGCAAAATCGTGAAGCGTTCCAAATTTTTTCGTCGCCCCCTACTTGGTTAAATTTCGTATTAGGGAAACGACGGGATTATTAATTTTTTACTCGTTAGATATTATTTAAATTTAAGATGATATTAAAACCAGCGTGGTAAGAAAGAAACCGTTTAAAAAATATTGGGCGAAAAACGCGCGCGATTGAGAGTTTTCTTAATTTCCGAGGTCATATAGGGTAAAGTGACTAAATCGAAAATGGGGCTATATAAGCGGAATGGGCCCCTAGCGAGTGTGTCGATTCTTCGGAATCTGACATTTACTAAAATTGGAACGATACAGAGAAGATTAGCATGGCCCCTGCGCAAGGATGACACGCAAAATCGTGAAGCGTTCCAAATTTTTTCGTCGCCCCTACTTGGTTAAATTTCGTATTAGGGAAACGACGGGATTATTAATTTTTTACTCGTTAGATATTATTTAAATTTAAGATGATATTAAAACCAGCGTGGTAAGAAAGAAACCGTTTAAAAAATATTGGGCGAAAAACGCGCGCGATTGAGAGTTTTCTTAATTTCCGAGGTCATATAGGGTAAAGTGACTAAATCGAAAATGGGGCTATATAAGCGGAATGGGCCCCTAGCGAGTGTGTCGATTCTTCGGAATCTGACATTTACTAAAATTGGAACGATACAGAGAAGATTAGCATGGCCCCTGCGCAAGGATGACACGCAAAATCGTGGAGCGTTCCAAATTTTTTCGTCGCCCCCTACTTGGTTAAATTTCGTATTAGGGAAACGACGGGATTATTAATTTTTTACTCGTTAGATATTATTTAAATTTAAGATGATATTAAAACCAGCGTGGTAAGAAAGAAACCGTTTAAAAAATATTTGGCGAAAAACGCGCGCGATTGAGAGTTTTCTTAATTTCCGAGGTCATATAGGGTAAAGTGACTAAATCGAAAATGGGGCTATATAAGCGGAGTGGGCCCCTAGCGAGTGTGTCGATTCTTCGGAATCTGACATTTACTAAAATTGGAACGATACAGAGAAGATTAGCATGGCCCCTGCGCAAGGATGACACGCAAAATCGTGAAGCGTTCCAAATTTTTTCGTCGCCCCCTACTTGGTTAAATTTCGTATTAGGGAAACGACGGGATTATTAATTTTTTACTCGTTAGATATTATTTAAATTTAAGATGATATTAAAACCAGCGTGGTAAGAAAGAAACCGTTTAAAAAATATTGGGCGAAAAACGCGCGCGATTGAGAGTTTTCTTAATTTCCGAGGTCATATAGGGTAAAGTGACTAAATCGAAAATGGGGCTATATAAGCGGAGTGGGCCCCTAGCGAGTGTGTCGATTCTTCGGAATCTGACATTTACTAAAATTGGAACGATACAGAGAAGATTAGCATGGCCCCTGCGCAAGGATGACACGCAAAATCGTGAAGCGTTCCAAATTTTTTCGTCGCCCCCTACTTGGTTAAATTTCGTATTAGGGAAACGACGGGATTATTAATTATTTACTCGTTAGATATTATTTAAATTTAAGATGATATTAAAACCAGCGTGGTAAGAAAGAAACCGTTTAAAAAATATTGGGCGAAAAACGCGCGCGATTGAGAGTTTTCTTAATTTCCGAGGTCATATAGGGTAAAGTGACTAAATCGAAAATGGGGCTATATAAGCGGGGTGGGCCCCCTAGCGAGTGTGTCGATTCTTCGGAATCTGACATTTACTAAAATTGGAACGATACAGAGAAGATTAGCATGGCCCCTGCGCAAGGATGACACGCAAAATCGTGAAGCGTTCCAAATTTTTTCGTCGCCCCCTACTTGGTTAAATTTCGTATTAGGGAAACGACGGGATTATTAATTTTTTACTCGTTAGATATTATTTAAATTTAAGATGATATTAAAACCAGCGTGGTAAGAAAGAAACCGTTTAAAAAATATTGGGCGAAAAACGCGCGCGATTGAGAGTTTTCTTAATTTCCGAGGTCATATAGGGTAAAGTGACTAAATCGAAAATGGGGCTATATAAGCGGAGTGGGCCCCTAGCGAGTGTGTCGATTCTTCGGAATCTGACATTTACTAAAATTGGAACGATACAGAGAAGATTAGCATGGCCCCTGCGCAAGGATGACACGCAAAATCGTGAAGCGTTCCAAATTTTTTCGTCGCCCCCTACTTGGTTAAATTTCGTATTAGGGAAACGACGGGATTATTAATTTTTTACTCGTTAGATATTATTTAAATTTAAGATGATATTAAAACCAGCGTGGTAAGAAAGAAACCGTTTAAAAAATATTGGGCGAAAAACGCGCGCGATTGAGAGTTTTCTTAATTTCCGAGAACATAGAGTGTAAAGTGACTAAATCGAAAAAGGGGCTATGTAAGCGGAGTGGGCCCCTAGCGAGTGTGTCGATTCTTCGGAATCTGACATTTACTAAAATTGGAACGATACAGAGAAGATTAGCATGGCCCCTGCGCAAGGATGACACGCAAAATCGTGAAGCGTTCCAAATTTTTTCGTCGCCCCCTACTTGGTTAAATTTCGTATTAGGGAAACGACGGGATTATTAATTTTTTACTCGTTAGATATTATTTAAATTTAAGATGATATTAAAACCAGCGTGGTAAGAAAGAATCCGTTTAAAAAATATTGGGCGAAAAACGCGCGCGATTGAGAGTTTTCTTAATTTACGAGGTCATATAGGGTAAAGTGACTAAATCGAAAATGGGGCTATATAAGCGGAGTGGGCCCCTAGCGAGTGTGTCGATTCTTCGGAATCTGACATTTACTAAAATTGGAACGATGCAGAGAAGATTAGCATGGCCCCTGCGCAAGGATGACACGCAAAATCGTGAAGCGTTCCAAATTTTTTCGTCGCCCCCTACTTGGTTAAATTTCGTATTAGGGAAACGACGGGATTATTAATTTTTTACTCGTTAGATATTATTTAAATTTAAGATGATATTAAAACCAGCGTGGTAAGAAAGAAACCGTTTAAAAAATATTGGGCGAAAAACGCGCGCGATTGAGAGTTTTCTTAATTTACGAGGTCATATAGGGTAAAGTGACTAAATCGAAAATGGGCTATATAAGCGGAGTGGGCCCCTAGCGAGTGTGTCGATTCTTCGGAATCTGACATTTACTTAAATTGGAACGATACAGAGAAGATTAGCATGGCCCCTGCGCAAGGATGACACGCAAAATCGTGAAGCGTTCCAAATTTTTTCGTCGCCCCCTACTTGGTTAAATTTCGTATTAGGGAAACGACGGGATTATTAATTTTTTACTCGTTAGATATTATTTAAATTTAAGATGATATTAAAACCAGCGTGGTAAGAAAGAAACCGTTTAAAAAATATTGGGCGAAAAACGCGCGCGATTGAGAGTTTTCTTAATTTCCGAGGTCATATAGGGTAAAGTGACTAAATCGAAAATGGGGCTATATAAGCGGAGTGGGCCCCTAGCGAGTGTGTCGATTCTTCGGAATCTGACATTTACTAAAATTGGAACGATACAGAGAAGATTAGCATGGCCCCTGCGCAAGGATGACACGCAAAATCGTGAAGCGTTCCAAATGTTTTCGTCGCCCCCTACTTGGTTAAATTTCGTATTAGGGAAACGACGGGATTATTAATTTTTTACTCGTTAGATATTATTTAAATTTAAGATGATATTAAAACCAGCGTGGTAAGAAAGAAACCGTTTAAAAAATATTGGGCGAAAAACGCGCGCGATTGAGAGTTTTCTTAATTTCCGAGGTCATATAGGGTAAAGTGACTAAATCGAAAATGGGGCTATATAAGCGGAGTGGGCCCCTAGCGAGTGTGTCGATTCTTCGGAATCTGACATTTACTAAAATTGGAATGATACAGAGAAGATTAGCATGGCCCCTGCGCAAGGATGACACGCAAAATCGTGAAGCGTTCCAAATTTTTTCGTCGCCCCCTACTTGGTTAAATTTCGTATTAGGGAAACGACGGGATTGTTAATTTTTTACTCGTTAGATATTATTTAAATTTAAGATGATATTAAAACCAACGTGGTAAGAAAGAAACCGTTTAAAAAATATTGGGCGAAAAACGCGCGCGATTGAGAGTTTTCTTAATTTCCGAGGTCATATAGGGTAAAGTGACTAAATCGAAAATGGGGCTATATAAGCGGAGTGGGCCCCTAGCGAGTGTGTCGATTCTTCGGAATCTGACATTTACTAAAATTGGAACGATACAGAGAAGATTAGCATGGCCCCTGCGCAAGGATGACACGCAAAATCGTGAAGCGTTCCAAATTTTTTCGTCGCCCCCTACTTGGTTAAATTTCGTATTAGGGAAACGACGGGATTATTAATTTTTTACTCGTTAGATATTATTTAAATTTAAGATGATATTAAAACCAGCGTGGTAAGAAAGAAACCGTTTAAAAAATATTGGGCGAAAAACGCGCGCGATTGAGAGTTTTCTTAATTTCCGAGGTCATATAGGGTAAAGTGACTAAATCGAAAATGGGGCTATATAAGCGGAGTGGGCCCCTAGCGAGTGTGTCGATTCTTCGGAATCTGACATTTACTAAAATTGGAACGATACAGAGAAGATTAGCATGGCCCCTGCGCAAGGATGACACGCAAAATCGTGAAGCGTTCCAAATTTTTTCGTCGCCCCTACTTGGTTAAATTTCGTATTAGGGAAACGACGGGATTATTAATTTTTTACTCGTTAGATATTATTTAAATTTAAGATGATATTAAAACCAGCGTGGTAAGAAAGAAACCGTTTAAAAAATATTGGGCGAAAAACGCGCGCGATTGAGAGTTTTCTTAATTTCCGAGGTCATATAGGGTAAAGTGACTAAATCGAAAATGGGGCTATATAAGCGGAATGGGCCCCTAGCGAGTGTGTCGATTCTTCGGAATCTGACATTTACTAAAATTGGAACGATACAGAGAAGATTAGCATGGCCCCTGCGCAAGGATGACACGCAAAATCGTGAAGCATTCCAAATTTTTTCGTCGCCCCCTACTTGGTTAAATTTCGTATTAGGGAAACGACGGGATTATTAATTTTTTACTCGTTAGATATTATTTAAATTTAAGATGATATTAAAACCAGCGTGGTAAGAAAGAAACCGTTTAAAAAATATTGGGCGAAAAACGCGCGCGATTGAGAGTTTTCTTAATTTACGAGGTCATATAGGGTAAAGTGACTAAATCGAAAATGGGGCTATATAAGCGGAGTGGGCCCCTAGCGAGTGTGTCGATTCTTCGGAATCTGACATTTACTAAAATTGGAACGATACAGAGAAGATTAGCATGGCCCCTGCGCAAGGATGACACGCAAAATCGTGAAGCGTTCCAAATTTTTTCGTCGCCCCCTACTTGGTTAAATTTCGTATTAGGGAAACGACGGGATTATTAATTTTTTACTCGTTAGATATTATTTAAATTTAAGATGATATTAAAACCAGCGTGGTAAGAAAGAAACCGTTTAAAAAATATTGGGCGAAAAACGCGCGCGATTGAGAGTTTTCTTAATTTCCGAGGTCATATAGGGTAAAGTGACTAAATCGAAAATGGGGCTATATAAGCGGAGTGGGCCCCTAGCGAGTGTGTCGATTCTTCGGAATCTGACATTTACTAAAATTGGAACGATACAGAGAAGATTAGCATGGCCCCTGCGCAAGGATGACACGCAAAATCGTGAAGCGTTCCAAATTTTTTCGTCGCCCCCTACTTGGTTAAATTTCGTATTAGGGAAACGACGGGATTATTAATTTTTTACTCGTTAGATATTATTTAAATTTAAGATGATATTAAAACCAGCGTGGTAAGAAAGAAACCGTTTAAAAAATATTGGGCGAAAAACGCGCGCGATTGAGAGTTTTCTTAATTTCCGAGGTCATATAGGGTAAAGTGACTAAATCGAAAATAGGGCTATATAAGCGGAGTGGGCCCCTAGCGAGTGTGTCGATTCTTCGGAATCTGACATTTACTAAAATTGGAACGATACAGAGAAGATTAGCATGGCCCCTGCGCAAGGATGACACGCAAAATCGTGAAGCGTTCCAAATTTTTTCGTCGCCCCCTACTTGGTTAAATTTCGTATTAGGGAAACGACGGGATTATTAATTTTTTACTCGTTAGATATTATTTAAATTTAAGATGATATTAAAACCAGCGTGGTAAGAAAGAAACCGTTTAAAAAATATTGGGCGAAAAACGCGCGCGATTGAGAGTTTTCTTAATTTCCGAGGTCATATAGGGTAAAGTGACTAAATCGAAAATGGGGCTATATAAGCGGAGTGGGCCCCTAGCGAGTGTGTCGATTCTTCGGAATCTGACATTTACTAAAATTGGAACGATACAGAGAAGATTAGCATGGCCCCTGCGCAAGGATGACACGCAAAATCGTGAAGCGTTCCAAATTTTTTCGTCGCCCCCTACTTGGTTAAATTTCGTATTAGGGAAACGACGGGATTATTAATTTTTTACTCATTAGATATTATTTAAATTTAAGATGATATTAAAACCAGCGTGGTAAGAAAGAAACCGTTTAAAAAATATTGGGCGAAAAACGCGCGCGATTGAGAGTTTTCTTAATTTCCGAGGTCATATAGGGTAAAGTGACTAAATCGAAAATGGGGCTATATAAGCGGAGTGGGCCCCTAGCGAGTGTGTCGATTTTCGGAATCTGACATTTACTAAAATTGGAACGATACAGAGAAGATTAGCATGGCCCCTGCGCAAGGATGACACGCAAAATCGTGAAGCGTTCCAAATTTTTTCGTCGCCCCCTACTTGGTTAAATTTCGTATTAGGGAAACGACGGGATTATTAATTTTTTACTCGTTAGATATCATTTAAATTTAAGATGATATTAAAACCAACGTGGTAAGAAAGAAACCGTTTAAAAAATATTGGGCGAAAAACGCGCGCGATTGAGAGTTTTCTTAATTTCCGAGGTCATATAGGGTAAAGTGACTAAATCGAAAATGGGGCTATATAAGCGGAGTGGGCCCCTAGCGAGTGTGTCGATTCTTCGGAATCTGACATTTACTAAAATTGGAACGATACAGAGAAGATTAGCATGGCCCCTGCGCAAGGATGACACGCAAAATCGTGAAGCGTTCCAAATTTTTTCGTCGCCCCCTACTTGGTTAAATTTCGTATTAGGGAAACGACGGGATTATTAATTTTTTACTCGTTAGATATTATTTAAATTTAAGATGATATTAAAACCAACGTGGTAAGAAAGAAACCGTTTAAAAAATATTGGGCGAAAAACGCGCGCGATTGAGAGTTTTCTTAATTTCCGAGGTCATATAGGGTAAAGTGACTAAATCGAAAATGGGGCTATATAAGCGGAGTGGGCCCCTAGCGAGTGTGTCGATTCTTCGGAATCTGACATTTACTAAAATTGGAACGATACAGAGAAGATTAGCATGGCCCCTGCGCAAGGATGACACGCAAAATCTTGAAGCGTTCCAAATTTTTTCGTCGCCCCCTACTTGGTTAAATTTCGTATTAGGGAAACGACGGGATTATTAATTTTTTACTCGTTAGATATTATTTAAATTTAAGATGATATTAAAACCAGCGTGGTAAGAAAGAAACCGTTTAAAAAATATTGGGCGAAAAACGCGCGCGATTGAGAGTTTTCTTAATTTCCGAGGTCATATAGGGTAAAGTGACTAAATCGAAAATGGGGCTATATAAGCGGAGTGGGCCCCTAGCGAGTGTGTCGATTCTTCGGAATCTGACATTTACTAAAATTGGAATGATACAGAGAAGATTAGCATGGCCCCTGCGCAAGGATGACACGCAAAATCGTGAAGCGTTCCAAATTTTTTCGTCGCCCCCTACTTGGTTAAATTTCGTATTAGGGAAACGACGGGATTGTTAATTTTTTACTCGTTAGATATTATTTAAATTTAAGATGATATTAAAACCAACGTGGTAAGAAAGAAACCGTTTAAAAAATATTGGGCGAAAAACGCGCGCGATTGAGAGTTTTCTTAATTTCCGAGGTCATATAGGGTAAAGTGACTAAATCGAAAATGGGGCTATATAAGCGGAGTGGGCCCCTAGCGAGTGTGTCGATTCTTCGGAATCTGACATTTACTAAAATTGGAACGATACAGAGAAGATTAGCATGGCCCCTGCGCAAGGATGACACGCAAAATCGTGAAGCGTTCCAAATTTTTTCGTCGCCCCCTACTTGGTTAAATTTCGTATTAGGGAAACGACGGGATTATTAATTTTTTACTCGTTAGATATTATTTAAATTTAAGATGATATTAAAATTAGCGTGGTAAGAAAGAAACCGTTTAAAAAATATTGGGCGAAAAACGCGCGCGATTGAGAGTTTTCTTAATTTCCGAGGTCATATAGGGTAAAGTGACTAAATCGAAAATGGGGCTATATAAGCGGAGTGGGCCCCTAGCGAGTGTGTCGATTCTTCGGAATCTGACATTTACTAAAATTGGAACGATACAGAGAAGATTAGCATGGCCCCTGCGCAAGGATGACACGCAAAATCGTGAAGCGTTCCAAATTTTTTCGTCGCCCCTACTTGGTTAAATTTCGTATTAGGGAAACGACGGGATTATTAATTTTTTACTCGTTAGATATTATTTAAATTTAAGATGATATTAAAACCAGCGTGGTAAGAAAGAAACCGTTTAAAAAATATTGGGCGAAAAACGCGCGCGATTGAGAGTTTTCTTAATTTCCGAGGTCATATAGGGTAAAGTGACTAAATCGAAAATGGGGCTATATAAGCGGAATGGGCCCCTAGCGAGTGTGTCGATTCTTCGGAATCTGACATTTACTAAAATTGGAACGATACAGAGAAGATTAGCATGGCCCCTGCGCAAGGATGACACGCAAAATCGTGAAGCATTCCAAATTTTTTCGTCGCCCCCTACTTGGTTAAATTTCGTATTAGGGAAACGACGGGATTATTAATTTTTTACTCGTTAGATATTATTTAAATTTAAGATGATATTAAAACCAGCGTGGTAAGAAAGAAACCGTTTAAAAAATATTGGGCGAAAAACGCGCGCGATTGAGAGTTTTCTTAATTTACGAGGTCATATAGGGTAAAGTGACTAAATCGAAAATGGGGCTATATAAGCGGAGTGGGCCCCTAGCGAGTGTGTCGATTCTTCGGAATCTGACATTTACTAAAATTGGAACGATACAGAGAAGATTAGCATGGCCCCTGCGCAAGGATGACACGCAAAATCGTGAAGCGTTCCAAATTTTTTCGTCGCCCCCTACTTGGTTAAATTTCGTATTAGGGAAACGACGGGATTATTAATTTTTTACTCGTTAGATATTATTTAAATTTAAGATGATATTAAAACCAGCGTGGTAAGAAAGAAACCGTTTAAAAAATATTGGGCGAAAAACGCGCGCGATTGAGAGTTTTCTTAATTTCCGAGGTCATATAGGGTAAAGTGACTAAATCGAAAATGGGGCTATATAAGCGGAGTGGGCCCCTAGCGAGTGTGTCGATTCTTCGGAATCTGACATTTACTAAAATTGGAACGATACAGAGAAGATTAGCATGGCCCCTGCGCAAGGATGACACGCAAAATCGTGAAGCGTTCCAAATTTTTTCGTCGCCCCCTACTTGGTTAAATTTCGTATTAGGGAAACGACGGGATTATTAATTTTTTACTCGTTAGATATTATTTAAATTTAAGATGATATTAAAACCAGCGTGGTAAGAAAGAAACCGTTTAAAAAATATTGGGCGAAAAACGCGCGCGATTGAGAGTTTTCTTAATTTCCGAGGTCATATAGGGTAAAGTGACTAAATCGAAAATAGGGCTATATAAGCGGAGTGGGCCCCTAGCGAGTGTGTCGATTCTTCGGAATCTGACATTTACTAAAATTGGAACGATACAGAGAAGATTAGCATGGCCCCTGCGCAAGGATGACACGCAAAATCGTGAAGCGTTCCAAATTTTTTCGTCGCCCCCTACTTGGTTAAATTTCGTATTAGGGAAACGACGGGATTATTAATTTTTTACTCGTTAGATATTATTTAAATTTAAGATGATATTAAAACCAGCGTGGTAAGAAAGAAACCGTTTAAAAAATATTGGGCGAAAAACGCGCGCGATTGAGAGTTTTCTTAATTTCCGAGGTCATATAGGGTAAAGTGACTAAATCGAAAATGGGGCTATATAAGCGGAGTGGGCCCCTAGCGAGTGTGTCGATTCTTCGGAATCTGACATTTACTAAAATTGGAACGATACAGAGAAGATTAGCATGGCCCCTGCGCAAGGATGACACGCAAAATCGTGAAGCGTTCCAAATTTTTTCGTCGCCCCCTACTTGGTTAAATTTCGTATTAGGGAAACGACGGGATTATTAATTTTTTACTCATTAGATATTATTTAAATTTAAGATGATATTAAAACCAGCGTGGTAAGAAAGAAACCGTTTAAAAAATATTGGGCGAAAAACGCGCGCGATTGAGAGTTTTCTTAATTTCCGAGGTCATATAGGGTAAAGTGACTAAATCGAAAATGGGGCTATATAAGCGGAGTGGGCCCCTAGCGAGTGTGTCGATTTTCGGAATCTGACATTTACTAAAATTGGAACGATACAGAGAAGATTAGCATGGCCCCTGCGCAAGGATGACACGCAAAATCGTGAAGCGTTCCAAATTTTTTCGTCGCCCCCTACTTGGTTAAATTTCGTATTAGGGAAACGACGGGATTATTAATTTTTTACTCGTTAGATATCATTTAAATTTAAGATGATATTAAAACCAACGTGGTAAGAAAGAAACCGTTTAAAAAATATTGGGCGAAAAACGCGCGCGATTGAGAGTTTTCTTAATTTCCGAGGTCATATAGGGTAAAGTGACTAAATCGAAAATGGGGCTATATAAGCGGAGTGGGCCCCTAGCGAGTGTGTCGATTCTTCGGAATCTGACATTTACTAAAATTGGAACGATACAGAGAAGATTAGCATGGCCCCTGCGCAAGGATGACACGCAAAATCGTGAAGCGTTCCAAATTTTTTCGTCGCCCCCTACTTGGTTAAATTTCGTATTAGGGAAACGACGGGATTATTAATTTTTTACTCGTTAGATATTATTTAAATTTAAGATGATATTAAAACCAACGTGGTAAGAAAGAAACCGTTTAAAAAATATTGGGCGAAAAACGCGCGCGATTGAGAGTTTTCTTAATTTCCGAGGTCATATAGGGTAAAGTGACTAAATCGAAAATGGGGCTATATAAGCGGAGTGGGCCCCTAGCGAGTGTGTCGATTCTTCGGAATCTGACATTTACTAAAATTGGAACGATACAGAGAAGATTAGCATGGCCCCTGCGCAAGGATGACACGCAAAATCTTGAAGCGTTCCAAATTTTTTCGTCGCCCCCTACTTGGTTAAATTTCGTATTAGGGAAACGACGGGATTATTAATTTTTTACTCGTTAGATATTATTTAAATTTAAGATGATATTAAAACCAGCGTGGTAAGAAAGAAACCGTTTAAAAAATATTGTGCGAAAAATGCGCGCGATTGAGAGTTTTCTTAATTTCCGAGGTCATATAGGGTAAAGTGACTAAATCGAAAATGGGGCTATATAAGCGGAGTGGGCCCCTAGCGAGTGTGTCGATTCTTCGGAATCTGACATTTACTAAAATTGGAACGATACAGAGAAGATTAGCATGGCCCCTGCGCAAGGATGACACGCAAAATCGTGAAGCGTTCCAAATTTTTTCGTCGCCCCCTACTTGGTTAAATTTCGTATTAGGGAAACGACGGGATTATTAATTTTTTACTCGTTAGATATTATTTAAATTTAAGATGATATTAAAACCAGCGTGGTAAGAAAGAAACCGTTTAAAAAATATTGGGCGAAAAACGCGCGCGATTGAGAATTTTCTTAATTTCCGAGGTCATATAGGGTAAAGTGACTAAATCGAAAATGGGGCTATATAAGCGGAGTGGGCCCCCAGCGAGTGTGTCGATTCTTCGGAATCTGACATTTACTAAAATTGGAACGATACAGAGAAGATTAGCATGGCCCCTGCGCAAGGATGACACGCAAAATCGTGAAGCGTTCCAAATTTTTTCGTCGCCCCCTACTTGGTTAAATTTCGTATTAGGGAAACGACGGGATTATTAATTTTTTACTCGTTAGATATTATTTAAATTTAAGATGATATTAAAACCAGCGTGGTAAGAAAGAAACCGTTTAAAAAATATTGGGCGAAAAACGCGCGCGATTGAGAGTTTTCTTAATTTCCGAGGTCATATAGGGTAAAGTGACTAAATCGAAAATGGGGCTATATAAGCGGAGTGGGCCCCTAGCGAGTGTGTCGATTCTTCGGAATCTGACATTTACTAAAATTGGAACGATACAGAGAAGATTAGCATGGCCCCTGCGCAAGGATGACACGCAAAATCGTGAAGCGTTCCAAATTTTTTCGTCGCCCCCTACTTGGTTAAATTTCGTATTAGGGAAACGACGGGATTATTAATTTTTTACTCGTTAGATATTATTTAAATTTAAGATGATATTAAAACCAGCGTGGTAAGAAAGAAACCGTTTAAAAAATATTGGGCGAAAAACGCGCGCGATTGAGAGTTTTCTTAATTTCCGAGGTCATATAGGGTAAAGTGACTAAATCGAAAATGGGGCTATATAAGCGGAGTGGGCCCCTAGCGAGTGTGTCGATTCTTCGGAATCTGACATTTACTAAAATTGGAACGATACAGAGAAGATTAGCATGGCCCCTGCGCAAGGATGACACGCAAAATCGTGAAGCGTTCCAAATTTTTTCGTCGCCCCCTACTTGGTTAAATTTCGTATTAGGGAAACGACGGGATTATTAATTTTTTACTCGTTAGATATTATTTAAATTTAAGATGATATTAAAACCAGCGTGGTAAGAAAGAAACCGTTTAAAAAATATTGGGCGAAAAACGCGCGCGATTGAGAGTTTTCTTAATTTCCGAGGTCATATAGGGTAAAGTGACTAAATCGAAAATGGGGCTATATAAACGGAGTGGGCCCCTAGCGAGTGTGTCGATTCTTCGGAATCTGACATTTACTAAAATTGGAACGATACAGAGAAGATTAGCATGGCCCCTGCGCAAGGATGACACGCAAAATCGTGAAGCGTTCCAAATTTTTTCGTCGCCCCCTACTTGGTTAAATTTCGTATTAGGGAAACGACGGGATTATTAATTTTTTACTCGTTAGATATTATTTAAATTTTGCCTTATTAATTTTTTTATTAATAATGTAATAAAAATAAATAAAGCATAAAAATTAAACTGAACCACTACGTTTTACAAATATAATTTTAACTTTCGCACAATTTAAAGGCTGCTCCTACCCAGAGACTAGCACGTGTGGCATATGAATGGCAAAAGTTTTATCTCCCTTTCTCCGTTATAAACATTTAAAAGTTCCTTTTCCACATGTATGCCCGCTGCTGAACTTTCAACTCTTCAAGACTAAACAAAGCATTAGAAAGTATTTTTTATTGTAAATTTGTTTTTATTACTAATTTTCATGGCTTATGTAATGAACTATTGCGCCTTTATAATAATAATAATCAGCTAGGCTAATACCCAAGGCACCACCTTAGGCCTATATCATCAAGCGACTTTTGAAGTCATTAATTCAGGTGGCCGGGTTTATCTGGGTCAATTATTAAAAAGGCTTACGATTTTTTCGTATTCTGAAAAAATTGGATAATTAATTTATTACTTTTTAGGTAATATTTAAATTTAATATTATATTGAAACAATTTAGCGGGTACAAATGACCCCTTCGATTTGAATTTTGCTATTTCAATTTGAAATTTACTCTCCGTTCTGAATTTTGTTCTTCTGTTCTGAATTTTCTTAATTTTAAATGAATTTTACCGTTTAAATAAAATTTAAAAATTTAATGAAATGAAATTAATACTTAAAAGTAGTAGTATTTTCTGTTTAGTTTTGAGTTTGGTCAAGACCTTCTTAGTCTTTCCGTTAAGATAAGATTTTTCTTAGATTTCAAAGATATAATGTCTTCGCGATTTTTTGTGTTAATTTCGAAGATGCCAGCTTTTAAATTTCACTTTGCTCCGTCTACGCATTGCATGAACGCTTTGGTAACTATTTCCGTTACTCGCCGAGAGACGTAGGCCGCGTCAGAAGGTTTGACCATCTTGACAAGATTCTCCAGGATCAGGTCGTAGTCGGGGATAACGCATACGGGTGTTTAACCGATTTGGGTGACGTTGGTCAAACAGACGGCGGAGTCCACCCCGTTGCGAACCATCTTCTTCGTAACTTTGAGGACGTAACTCTCGAGCGCCTTATTTTTCTCGAAGGCCAAGGCGAGTTCCCGCAGACCAAGTTGGCCTTCGTTCGCTGATCTGTAATACAACTCGCACGACTCCCGATCCAAGAGGAATGACTTGACCAGTTCGGCGATGTCCGATTTCGATCGGCAACGTTCCAATTCGAGTACTTCAGAGGAATGTAATAGTTGTGGACCACCAGTTCTAAATCCCGAATGTAATCTTGTTCCGTCTCGATTATTTTGTCCCTAATCCGGGTCCAAGGCTTCACTTGGAGGACACACTTTGTTCCAATTGGGCCGGGAAAGTTGGATCGCGACTTGGACTGCATTAGCACAGTCAGAGCATTAGTGATGTAAAATACCCGGGTATTTATAACGCAGGGTAAATACCTTAGGTACTTACCCGGGTAAATACCCAAAATACATAAATATCCAGGTGTTTATAAACACTTTTAATTTCTTTGTTAAACATTTTTTAATTTATTCAATTAAGAATACGGTAATTGAAAAACCCACAAACACATCAAGTTATTCTCATATTAAATATTAATTATTGTTTTTTTACTTTTTTTTGCAAATTTTACATAGTAACATTACATATGAGATAGCTATTAAATATTATTTATTCATTATCTGGATGATCACTTGAAAGTTCAGTCTCTGCTGCCCCTGGCTCTCCTCAGACTCCTCATCATGACTATTTTATTACCAGGCTTAACACTAACAGTAACATGAGCAATTAAGGATTTTATTCATTTCATGTGGGCCATTAAAACATTTCCTGATATACTTTGTCATTTTGTTGACATTAAAATGTTTGTATTCCTTACAGCAATATATATGAAAGCAACACCTTTATTTTTATCTTTGAATAACTCCCAGGCTAGAAATAAAATTGACTAATATAAAACTGCTTTTAAAAATGTAGTTTGCCCAAATTGCCCTACCTAATAAGTCCAAACCAAGCAAAAGATGTAGACAAGGAGGATAACAGATAGCTCCACTCGACCCGATACTAACTAACGCCCTAATCATAAAAACCCTAGTTTTGGGTATTTACCCGTGCATGGGGTAAATACCCGGGTAAATACCTATTTAAAAATACCCTACCCACTGGGTATTTACCCGACTTATATCACTACAGAGCATGAAGGAATAGTAGGGAATTCCGAGGCGGCGTTAAATCCAACACCGTAGCGACAACTCGCCGCTGCCGGGAGGGGGCCATCGTTGAAAAGGGGGATGGTCGTGGTAGACGTTTTTACACTCGATCGGTAGAGCGCGTCCTCTATTAATAAGAATATAAATTTAAAACCGTTGGAAATCACGTGGTAAGTTTGAATCTTTCATGGTAATGGATCACAGTTATTATAAAATAAAAGATAAAGGTACCTTCCCATTAAGGCGCTAAAACAATTTACGTATTTCTAGAAATTAATTATTTATACTTTGTTAACTTTTCACGTTTTCTTGTATTTATTATTTATACATAAGTCTTGTCTTAATTTTCTCCTGGCGCTCCCGCGTTTTTCTTGTTTTCAGAATCAGAATAAACACCGTCCGATAGATGGCTACACTGAATTCAGTTTTCCGTGTCACGTGTTAAAAGTCTACCACGATATCCCCCTTTATTTTAACCTAGGAGGATGGTTTTAACGGCCCCCACAGGGAAGAGGAAATACACTGCCTAGACAGTTCCGGCCAATAATTTCCCCTCCTCAGAGGTACGACAGTGTACACCGAGTTCGCGGAGTGACCAACCCCTCGACTGCATCGGCTGACTGGGAAATATCACGGCCTCTGTCTTCGTATTGTGTTTCCAGAAACAAATTTTCTTCATCCTGGTCAGCTGCGAAATTTCTTGTTTAAGGATATATTTGCACAAATTAAATAATAAATTTCTTACTTATCGCTTTTGAAACTATTTAGATTTCCAATCCTTAGTGTAGGAACACTTTGTGTATATAATCTTTAATGTGGAATCACTAATCAATCGACCTTAATCAATATAATTTGAATACAGCAAAAGTGAGCAACGTGAAGAGAGTATAGCGATTATGTAATGTAATATTTAAGAAATCAATGAGATTTCGTTAATTCACTGTATAGAGAAGAGTTTGTTGTTATAATTTCACTGGTAACGAGTAAGGTGTCACCCTAGATTCGAACAGTATCCCCGCCAGCAGTAGGGCGTAGGCACAAGCCTACGTTGAAATATTTCGGGCCTACTTTGGGGGCCTCCAAATTTTGAAATATGCCTACATGGGCTTCTAATATTTGAACCAACTACATGCAAATTAATGTATTAGATGGTTTTTGTATTTACAAAGGTGATAAATCTTAATTTTTTTTATTATTTAGTGGTTCAAAAGTCTCCCACGTGGGCCCACCCCTTCCTTCAAAGTGTTATTTCTGTTGGGGATTTGTTGACATCGTTGGAGGGACACCCGCGACGCGCTCCTTATAATCGCTTCAAGTCCCGTGTCTCAAAATTCCACAAAGCCTGAGAAAAAAGGTCTTAATAGGTGCTTCCATAAAATCCCCATCAAAGTCAAATACAGAGTTCGTGCTACTGCGAATGCACTTACATCCTGTTTTTCGTAATACTGCCAAAGCTGTCATCAAAGTTCTGGCAGCAATGTTCAGAAGGGACAGTTGGGAATGATTTTATAGAAAGAAGTAGTTTTTTAGAAATAGGTTTGATTCCATAGTTATAGCATTTCAGAATATATGGTTGAAAACGGATAACCCGAGAAAACCCACTTAGTGTCGCGGGTATGTTTCCCAATTAAATAGCTTCAGAAACTAAAAGTCATTTTAACGGAAACCGTTGCTATTTGTGAAGCTACAGTAGTTAGCTTAGGTGTTAGAAGGTCTGAACGGTTTGACTTAATTTTTTAATGAAGCTTAAAAGTTGTAGTATCCTCCCATATTCCGGTACCGGCAAGGCCCCTAGGCTTCGAGCGTGTGCCCCTGCATTTGGTGGGCACCTAGGCTTCAGCGTAGTCATGGCCCCTTCGGGGCGTCTTAAGCGCCCTGTCTCGCTGAAATTTGACGTCCGTATAGACAACCTAAAGTTTTTGGACGTTGTAAAAGCCTTCTACGAAAAATTCGGGCCAGCTTCCATCAGATGTTGGATCGAAGGCTCTTACACATCACTTTCTCTTCAAGTGACGACTTTGCCAAGATCTTTGGGACCAGGTCCATCAAAATCGGCCAAGGCTCTTTGTCAGTCTTAGCGGTGGACTCCGACGAGCTGGTGATCACCGTCATCGGCGCTCCTTACGAACTGAACCAAGTAGACGTGAGCAGTAGCCTTCGTCCGTACGGTGACGTACTGTCCTGGAACTTTGAGACGGAAAAGAATTTTCCGCAACTCACCAACGAAAACCGAGTTCTTAAAATGAAAGTCGGAACGCCAATCCCTAACGTCATCATGGCATTAAGCTACATAGTGAACATTCAGTACCGGGGCATCAAACGCCAATGCTATAAATATGGAGGAATGGTTCATCTAGCGAGATCGTGTACTAACGAAGATAGCCGCTGATTTCGCAATGGAAGAATACCAAAGGTCCATCAACATTGCTACCGGGGTTAAGGAAGTACACGCGGAATCTGCCGATGAACATCCTGTTACCAAAGATACACAGACGAAACCTCTTATTTCTTTTGAGGACGTGCTAAGTAGTACTTCATCCCAGCCAGCTGGATGTACTGCCAGTACTTCCGAGTAGTCCTGGGAAATGGCCGATGATCTAGAACTTGTCCAAAGAATTAAAGATTCCAACATGTCCCTCAGCTTTCTTCAAATCCAGCTTCTCTTAATCTCTCTGTGCACCAGCCATTATGGGCCGACGATCCAGATTTACCACCCCTGGTGATTATACCTGCTCCTGAACCTGAACCGACTTACAGCGACACCTTGAAGAAAGAGACCTTGTTCACGGAGAATAACGGAGTTCCCGCCAAATCGTTGACCGAATTGAAACCCCCGTTAAAAAAGAAGAGCGTCAACCCACGGAATAATTAACAGTTGTTTTTATTTATGTGTGTTTTAAAGATAGCTACTTTTAACGTCGATGGTCTACGAAGTTTAAGAAAGCAAAAAGACATTGCTGCGTTCTTCCACGTGAAAAAAAAACACATTTTATTTATTCAAGAAAGTCATTTAGTTAGATCTGATAACTTTAAGTCCGTTTTATTTAAAAACGATTTAATTTAGAATAAGTTACGAGTACTTTTAAAACATGTTCTTTTCATTTGTAAATATATTTTGATTTGATATTTTAAATGTTTTTTCAGTTGTATTTATTTTTGTAAATTTGAAAAGGCTTTACACAATTAATTTATATATTTTTTAATTGTACTCATTTAATAAACAGTAAAAGCCTTTTACTAAAGATTACCGTGAGGAAGAGCGTTAAGCGAGCACATAAGCAATTTTTGCAAACTCTGCCATCTGGCGGACTTAATCAACTAAACAAAAATAAAACACTTTTCAGTAAATGCAAACATGTATTTTCAGAGTGAACACAAACGTTTAAAGATGATTAAATAGGCGGTTTTTTAACAGTTCTTTGTTAACAGTGTGCAAAGTTCCTAGAAAAATCTCTTATATCAAGTGTGTTGTAAATAAGAAGTAATAACGGGTTTTTCTTTGGTTTAGTAGTGGAAACTGATTTTAATTAGTGGAGGAAGCTGAATGTTTAGTTTTAGTAGCAAAATATTGAAATATTTAATTAAACAATATATTTTTAACATTATTTGTCTCTTTTTTTACTTTTGGAAAAAAAAAGTATAGTTGTGTTCTTGGAAAATTAAATTGAACGCTTTTAAAAACTATAAAAACACGTGGCAAACGAAAACATTTTCTTAAGTTCAAACTATTTCCGCTAGATGTCTATATTGTATTAAGTCCAATGGTTTAACCCACTATACCCCGTAACTTCCCCTCCATAATTTCCATCCTCCTAGGCACTCTATGGGCTTCGAGCCTAGGAAATATAGCGCCTTCTGCCTCTATATCCGTCAACTAGTCAACTAAATATGTGACGAAATAGCAGACGACTTTTGAATATCATGGTTTTTGGATGAAACTTTCAGCTGTTGTGCCGAGTTGTGCAGAGATAATTTTGTACGAGCAGACAGCTTTCATATACAAACAACTCTAACTTTCATATATTCAATTTAAAACTTGGCTGGTAGGCGGCGATACTTGTGACTAAAACTTATGCTACGCACGAAGCCTATAGTAGGATAATTGTAGGGACATAGGAGGAATTTTCCAAAATAACCACTGTGGTGTGAATGAGAATAGAGTCACATGTAGGCGTCACCCATACTTTTTCCTACAGATAAAAAAAACTGCCCTAAAAATGGCGGCTATAGCTCAAAGCTACAGAGCGATACTACTCTATAGGGATAATCTTTGCTACTGAGTTTTGCCTGACTCACGGCCTACTGGAGTTCGCTCGTGTCGTCTACTCACGCCCATAGCGAGCAGGTGACGTGAGCCAATTGTAAGCGTAGCTTTTTTCTAGGAACCTTGGACGTGAGCGACCGCCAACCAGAGTTGGACATAAGGGACTAGTCACGGCATTTGACTACTAAAATAAATGATCTGACTACTTAAATTAATCGAAATCTGGGGCTCTGTTCGATCGCATACTATCGGTTTTTGTGTAAGAATTTTGATTTCTACCCTACACTCTAGTCTAACGCTGTTTTGTTTGTTTTATTAGTAGTGCTACTTCACCCCCGTCTAAAACGACATAGATATTTTCGTTTTGAAAATAAGCTTTTTGTCTCTAACGAGGAGCGAGCATTGAGTTGGGAATAAATAGAGGTACAACTAAATCTGGCTGGCGCGGGACCAATTTCGTTCCATAAGAAGACTATATGAACTTTATCGTTCTACCGTGGCGGCATCTGTCTCTAGTGGTGGAAACTATATTGCAATTGATTTTTTTCGCGAATCTGATGCGAAATTGAAATTTATGATTTATCGTAACAAACAAACCTTTGAAGTTGTTTAAAATAATTTTATTGTGTAAACACGATCCTTTTTAACTCAAGTTACGGTGAGTTACCTAATAATTATTTACTTTTAGCCATATAACTTTACAAAATATAGATGGCCCTACCGCCTAATTATAAAGATGAATTTCGTACAGTCTTATCAGAACTGGGGGCCTATTCTGTAAATATTCAAAATCCAATTTTCGATCGAAAACTAAATTTTGAACTTCGAGATGTTGACGAATGGTATTCGGTAAAGATTTCGAATAAGCATAAATCAATATAAATTGTCGAAGTCGATCTCGACATGGTATAGGGTATCGAGATCGAATTCCCATTCGATTTCTTACAGAATCGCCCCCCAGGTCCCGCGTAACCATGGCAACCGAAATCGTAATTGTAATTCTAGCAGTATTATTCCCAATTCAATGGGAGCGAGTGTGATTTTCTTTTGTCGCGACACAATGCAAAAGTTTTGAGTTAGTTGTTCAGATTTTCTGTATGTTTTTATAATTTTTGTAAGTAAATATAAGTTAGCTTTGTACAAAATTGTTTTCTTTCATTAAAGGCCGACTACATAAATCTTCGGTTTACTCTGTCTTTCACTGGAAGTAGGCTTACTGCAATACACGTGTGCCATGCAGTCAGCCTACTTCCAGTGAAAGACAGAGTAAACCGAAGATTTATGTAGTCGGCCTTAAACCTACGAGATTACGCACAGGCTCACTAGTCAATTTGACTATTAAAAAAATTACCTAAATAATCATAAATAATTGCGAATATGGCGTATCATAAATTCATCATTCATCAATCCCATTTTATTTAAACAAAATTGTGATCGACCAAAGTCATGTAACTCAAGTGATAATAAATTCCTATTTTAATTCTGACGGGTAAAGCAAAATGTTCGCTATCCTTCATGTTTTTATACCCCCATTTTTACCGGCACTAGTCAGTGACTACTAAAATAAATTTAGATAGGAGGCTCACTCGGGCTCACTAGTCAGGCTAACTACAAAAAAAATATCGTTATGTCCAACCCTGCCGCCAACCATAGACATAATCAGTGGCGTAGCCAGGGGGGCACAGGGGGCACATGCTCCCCCCCCCCCCGAAACGTATGGTCAAACGTACAAATATTTTTATTTTTTTACTTTTTTTTCAATGGTGTGCCCCCCCCCCCCGAAACAAAATCCTGGCTACGCCACTGGACATAATACAGAAATAAACCAAGGATTCTATATTTTTAGAAGGATAGGAAGTGATGGCGCTTTCGCGCTGGGAAGAAAACGCGCGACTGCGCAGTAGCTCCTTCCCAAAATTACCCAGCCAAGGTCAAATATCGCTACCGTGAAGGCGCCAAAGCCCATTTCGCTGTTGAACGATTTGGTCTTGGGGGTGAGTAAAAGCGGTAAAAAAGACGTCACTCTTTTGTAAAACTCCACGATCTTCCCGCCAGGCCGTTTATACCATTGAGTTGGGAATAATCATAGATATCTCATGGGTAACTAGAATGCTGCCGACTCGGTCGAGCTTGTCACCAGTTCGTTTTGAACCTTCAGCCAATGAGAGGACGTAGAGTGGTTCCGCCAAGGAGGATAATCCTCCTTGGTTCCGCTACTATCGCGGTAGCTAGGTGACGTCATTATCTCTGGTGACCAGCCTTGGAAATAATGGTGGTCAGGTGGTCAAAGACCAGTTAATTAATTTCTCAGACCAGTTTATTTATTCAAAATTTGGGGGGTCACTGGTCACCGTGTCCAGTTTATTAATTCGAAATAATAACAAAAAAACAGAAGGTGACCAGTTTAATAATTCCAAATAATAGGAGATGACCTATTAATTCAAGGTTTATATCAATTTGGATTTCCCTATTCACTGGATTTCTATGTACAGCGACTCCTCTTACTACCGCCGGGGCCGCACGTCGAGGTTTTATGTAGAGTTCCTTCGCTCGCATCCCTTAAACGAGTTGAACTGTCTAACCCCCCTCTGGCCTCAAACCCTCAATCCTCTAGTCTCGCTTTCCCCCGAGTACGGTAGGCTACCTGGCTACGCGGTAACGGACCGGGGACTCAGTAGTTACGGCCTGGAGGAAGAAACTATTATCCTGGAGAGGAAAAGAAGGCTAGCGAACAGTGGCTCAATTGGCCTTTGTGCCTAGTAGAGTGTCTCCACCTATCGATTGACGGAATAACTATAACTTTATAAAAATTCCGCAATGGCTGTCCTAAAATAGGAGGCGCTAAAAGCCTACGAACCAGGCGTAACGCCTGGCGCCTCTAGCGGATTTTCGTGCCGTACTTCGAACAATCGGCCTGTGCTAGAGGTATCGTATTTACCTCTCCAGAAGTACTTTCTTCCTCCATGGTTACGGGGCCTAGAGAAAGAGAGGTAATAAATAAATTACGCGGGTCTTTTAGGCTCTGGTAGTAGTCTTAGGTGAGATAGTACTATGTTGTACTATTCTGGTGGTACTCGTAAAATAAAGTTAACTATTTTGAATACGTGTAAAGTTAATGTTACTAACATAATCTAACTTCTAAACATGTAGTATATGTTTTTTAGGCATATAAATGACATTAGAACATTTTATATAAGACCAGTTTAATAATTCATAAGTTAGGGGATCACTGGTCATAAGGACCAGTTTAATAATTCATAAGCTAGGGGGTCACTGGTCATAAGGACCAGTTTAAAAAAAAACCTTATTTCCAAGGCTGCTGGTGACATTAAATTCTTAGCAGAACCACTCTTTGAGCTCTGATGGCTGAGATCTGGCTATCGTCTGCCACGGCGTTTGGTCCATTTGGCAGTTACACGGCAGCATTCTAGTTACCTATGAGATTTCTATGGGAATAATACTATCTGGAGCCCCAGTTAAAATTTCCCCCATAGGATTTAACATAGCATTAGTGAAGATAGGAACGAAAATCATGGGAGGGTTATCAACTCCGACAAAAGCCACCTATAAGCGAAAAATGCAACCTATTAGCGACTTTGTGAACTATTATAATTTTATACTAAATTTACAAAATTTTAACTTTTGAATTGAAGAGGGAAAGCGACGCGTTTTTAAGAAAAATTTTTAAAACGCGTTTTTTAAAATTAAAGTAATGTATATCTGAAAACTCTTTATTAACACAATAAAGGTTTCTTTTGTGAGTTCTTTACTATTTTGTAATAGATTTTGAGTGCAATTTTAAGCATAATGGCAAAAGTCAATATGACTTCGTACAAAGTCATATTGACTTTTGGTACCTCAAGTGGAAGAGTATTTTGATTTTCCGTTTCCATTGCGATATCAAGGATCTCTTGATTTGAACCTATATCCAAATCCACAAAAATTAAACTTTTTGCATCCCCTATAGTTGAGTTTTGCAAATCGTCTGTAGTTATTCTTTGGACATCCTCGGTAGTTGTGCTTTGCACTTCCTCTGTAGATGAGCTTTCCATAACTTCGTTAACTGGACAGTTCCTTCTACTGTACGTTTTCTGTAAAAAGTTAACTAAGTAATGGTCTAATAATTTATTTTCTTCTTAAATAGTACCATGCCAGCTCTAAAATTTGTATTTAAGAAAACTGAAGTAGTTGCGGTGTTTGTAAGCATTTTAAAAGTGATGTTTTTCCTGAAGTCTTCCTCTGTAAAATGATCACCGCAAACTGCATCTGTTGCGTTTAAGCAACGCCTGTCGAGTAGGTGAGAAAATAAACAATCATCACGTGTTCGTGTTTGTAATCTTTTGGGTACTCTGACGTGATTCGCGAATATTTCGGGCCCAGTGCCCCCGCCAGCAGTAGGCACAAGTAGGCACGTGCCTATGTTCAAAAATTTTAGGCCTATTTTAGGGGCCTCTAAAAGTTTAAAAAAATTGCCTCTGGGGCCTCCAAATGTGATTTTTAAATTTTATTTATTTTTAAAAATTGGTCATCTAGCCCCCTAAAAAAAGAACTCCCATTCAATTCCAATTTCCAAGAGTCCTAAATGGCCCTAACAAAACGTTCTCTTTTGAACCACCTATACTCGAAATCAATATTACTTGAGTACACAACCAAAGGCAGCGAACTCTGTGGTTTCTGCTTTTGGTAGTGTACTCTGTTAACATTGATATAAAGTATATGACAAAAGACTGGCCCGGGATGGGAAAGTCCGTCATGCAAGGAAAGCAGCAAAAAAAAACCACCTGTTCGCCTCAGTGATAACTTAGCTCCAGGCCCGGACTGGCCATAAGGGCGATCGGGCGCGCGCACGGTGCGCCCCAAGGGTAAAAAAGGGCTCGGCGCCCCTAAACTGCCAAACATAGTTCCCCCGATCGCGGATCGCCCTATGGTCAAAAAGGTTCGGGCAGTGAAAATATTTCACTAAAACTCGAAAATAATAAAACATAAATATCAATACATCCGTATTAGTTTCCCTCAAACGTGGCTTATTTTAAATGATGTAGTAGGGTGCACGACCACACAAGACGAAATAATAATTTGTTTAGGTAATACTAATATACCGTGTTACCGTTATACAGGGTGTTTTGAATTGCTCTGACTGTCCATTTTTTGAAAAAACAAGCCGTCCTTAGGGGCAAAGAAATCACGTTACAAGTATAAATTCCTTAAATAAAGTAATTTACCAAAACGCCAATTTTGACTTACAGTAGGCCTAAAACGCACAAAGGTCAAGTTTTCAATTACTATTTAATGCAAAATCTTTTTTTTTTCAACCATTCTCTAACTTTATTGAGTCTAATCAATATGCCACTTAATAATTATCGTAATCAGCGTGCCAATCGTAACGCGCATAGGGTTAGTGAATTGTTCACTGTTCGATATCCTGATAGAAGACCAAGCCACAACACCGTTCTTGTAGCTGTTCGTGATTTTCAGACTTACGGAAACGTCAATCCCTGATTTCGTGGACCAGATCGTCAAAACATCAACATAGAAGACACCGTTCTAGCCTACTTTGTTGCGTATCCTCGAGCAAGCGTCAGAGGTGCAAGCGATTATCGATGAACTACGTGTGGACCACTCTTCACAATCACAACTCCCATCCGTATCGAGCGACCCTCCACCAAAATCTGCAAGAAGGAGATATGGAACGTAGATTTGATTTCTGTAACTGGATAATAACCATGTCTGATGATAACCCAAATTTCATCAATCAAATGCTGGTGACCGACGAGTGTTCCTTTGGGAAAGATGGGCCTTTCAACTATCAAAACACCCACATCTGGTGTGACAAAAATCCTCACTGGGGTTTTCTTCACCATCATCATCAACAACAACAACTCCGACTGAATGTTTGGGCCGGTTTGCTCGGGGATCGAGTTATTGGCCCATTTTTCCTCACATCTCATCTTAATGGACATTGGAAAACGCTACTTGGCGCTTTTGCAGAACGAAATAGCAGACGCTTTAGAAGATATTACGCTGGAAGCTTACAGACAGATGTGGTACCAACATGACGGCGCACCACCCCCCGTACCTAGATGTGTAGTGGAGCGTCTTAACAACGAGTTCCCTCAACGTTGAGCTGGCAGGAACGGTCGCGGTTTGAAGGCCCGCGAGGTCTTCGAACCTAACTCCGATGGACTTTATCTTGTGGGGGTTGAGAACATCGAAGATTTGCGTCACCGAATCATTGCAGCCTTCGAGCTTGTCACTCCTGATATGATCAGACGCTCGTTTCAAAACATGCTTCATCGTGCCCAAACATGTATCGCGGCAAACGGAGGTATAATAGAACCTAACTTGTAAAATTCCTATGTTTATTCGAATAAAATGATCAATTAAATCTTTCAGTCATTTCTTTCATTTAAGTACAAAATGCGAAGGCTATTGGCCCCTATGGACAGCTTGTTTTTTTCATCAGCTCATATCTGTGTGTTCTATTCCAATGAAACCAATTTCCTTGAACATTTTCGACAGCACTCTACAACTTTATCATTGAAACGTTTTTTCTAGCACCTACCGGTGAAAAATAGATTTTACCCTAAATTATTTCCGATTTTTCTGAAATTTAGGATTTAAAGCGATCCCACACTAGAAATAATACCCTGAAAATTTCGCAACTCTATCTTTTGCAGTTTCTGACAAAAATTCCCAGTCAGAGCTATTCAAAACACCCTGTATTTATAACCAGTTTAATAAGAATTAAAAAATATATATTCAAAAAGACTGTATTATAGAGTTCTGATCAAAGATATTGGCGCCCTTAGCTTTTCCCGCCCGGTGCGCCTTTTGATACCCAGTCCGGGCCTGTTTAGCTCCAACCAACACAATAAACATAAGCTTAGTTTCTGGGAATTCTACAAAAGGGGGCATAAAGTGAGAAACTGGATTTCTTTAATACGACTTAAACCGTTGCAACGCTTAAACGAAGGGAAATACCCGCGGAGCTGAAGTCGAAGCGTAAAGCATCGTACCAGTCACTACTTTGAATAGAGAGCGTCCTGGGGATTAGGGTTTTTTTATTTTTTACACTTTGTCCCTTTTGCGAAAGGACCTAGACCTTCGGCGGTCGGACTTGTCCCAGATAACGCGCGTTTCTTCATTTCGTTTTCTGCTCCTGAACAGTGTTGCCAATGTGTGAGATAAATCCCACATTGTGGGATTTTTTGGCGATTTTTTGGGCTGTGTGGGATAAAGGGATTTTTAATCGAAAATCATTGATTTGGTGGGATTTTTGGCCTGAATTTTTGAAAAAGCACTATTTCCAGAAATTCATAAACCAAAAATATCAGACTTCTATTTCTCTAACGCTATAAAAATTATTAGTAATTTTTATTTAATTTTTTTCCCGCGCTGGCCTACGAAACTTGAAAATATGTATAATGTTTTCCGCTGAGTTTTGGGATGGGGCGTGGCTAAAAACGTGTAGGGGGTTTGGCTGGAAATTTTGGAACTGGACTGTGGGATTTTCGCTCGTCAAACATTGGCAACACTGCTCCTGAACAAACAGGTAGTTCTCAATTTCGATTATCTCCCAGTCAAATTTTTTCAAAGTCTCTTCCGAGACTAACTTTGCCAAACAGCCTTTTTAAAGGCTATTTAGCTGTTTTAAGCTAATTTTTAAACAGCCTTTTTCAAGGCTAATTAGCTATTCTAGAAAAAAATATTCAAACAGCTTTTTTCAGGGCCTTGATATAGCTGGTATTATTAAAAAGTCTGTTTGAAGACTACATAGCTTTAACTAAGCTTTATTTTCTTAAACCTTTTTAAGGTTATTTCGCTATTAGTATATAATAGTAGCATTTTGAAATATGAGTACCAGACAATTTTTATCTGGGTCCCAAACACGAGAAAAACGGAAAAGGGGAGATAGTTTCGTTAGTAGTCAGAAAGGTGCAATGGCACGTTTTTTGAAATCGTCGGCGCAAAGCCATACCTATAGTTCTGAGAAAAACCTAGTCAAAGAATTGGGAAAGGGTTTAGAATCCTAGGGGACTGATAACAGTCACTGTTTTAGTAATACTGCTGAAGTTCTTCCAAACGTCAGTACTGATATGGAAATGGAACTAACTCATGAAGGAGAAATTGCAGAAGTAATTGCAAACCCCAACTCTAACCATGCACAAAATACATCAAACAACGTGTCCAATTCAAAAGAAATGGGCTTACACGCGTTGAATAACTTAGATATTAGTCTAGATAAAGATTGCCTTCCAGTTCAGCCTAAACTAAATCCTTTTCCTAAAAGATTAATTGGCGGTAAAAATCGAGGTTTCAATTCTTCTTGGTATGACAAATATCAAATGATTGAATATTCAGTTGCAAAGGATGCAGTGTATTGTTTTTGTTGCCGTCATTTTTTAGGCAATAGAAACACTGCATTTCTAAAGGGATTTTCGGATTGGAAAAACATGGGGAGACAATTCGAAGAACACTTCACTTCCAACAAATCTTCTCACCAATTAGCTTACAAAATGTACTTAGACTACATGGAATCCAAATCCCGTGGATCAATAGTTTGCCAGGTTAACGGCCACCATAGACTAGACGTTATTAGAAACAGAGAGGTCCTATCTACACACGTGGAAATTATTATTTTATGTGCCCAACAAGATTTAGCACTTCAGGGGAACACTTACACATCCGCCGACAATATTGGGAATAGGGGAAAAACTTTATTGCAATATTAGATCTTTTAAAAAGAAAATGTCCTGATTTAAAAGCCAAGTGCGATAATATGCCGAATAATGCCAAATATTTGCACAGCACCATACAAAACGAAATAATTGGCATTTGTGCAAGTTTAGTGAGAAAAATTATTGTTCAAGAGGTCAACGAATCCGGTGGATTCTACTCTGTAATAGCTGACGAAACACGAGACAACGTGGGAGTAGAGCAGTTAAGTCTTTGTGTTCGATATACTAAAGCAGAAATAGGTGTCGTAGAACGATTTATAGGGTTCACAGATTTACAAAAGTTTTATTCTGAGAGTATCAGCTTGGCAATTATAAATCATTTAAAAGAGGGTGGTTTCAAACTGGAGAATTGTGTTGCACAGATTTATGATGGAGCTAGTGTAATGAGTGGACACGTAAAAGGAGTAAGGGTTAAAGTAGAAGAAGCAGTAGGTGGTCATTGTCCGTACGTTCATTGCTACGCCCACCGCTTAAATTTAGTTTTAGTTGACTGTTGCTCCAAAATATCGACAGTTAGGGAATTACTTGGTTTGGTTCAAGCCATTTACAACTTTCAAACCAATTCGGTTATTAGAAGTGAATATTTTGAAAACTCTCAAAGATATAGGGTACGACATACTGAAAATGCCACAAAGCTGCGACACTCGATGGTGGAGCAAACAAAAAGGGATTCACTATTTTAGAAATAGACTCGATTCCGTAGTTTTAACTTTAGAGAATCTGATTGAAAACGGAAAACCCGACGAGGCTGCTGAGTGTCGTGGGTATATATCCCAATTATATAACTTTAACAACTTAATATTAGTCGTTGCATTAGACGAAGTATTAGGCGTAACAAATTCCCTGTCGGAATATTTACAAAGTTCCAAAGTTATTTTTACGGAAGCCGTTGCCATTTGCCAAGCTACTGTCAAGACCTTAGAAGATTGTAGAAACTCTGAACGCTTTGATTCTATTTGGGAAGAAGCTACTAAAATCGCGGAATCGGCTTTTATTGCAGTACCTGACCGTAACAGCGAACCATTAGCTTTACGTAAACGTAAAATTATCCCTAAAAGGAGATTAAAACATAGTGTGGTAACATTAGGCGTTTAAATAAAAGATCATCCATCGCCGATTGTAGAGTTTGTGCTGCTGCGACTGGACTTATAACAGGTTTGTCTATGGTTTCTCTTTATACTGCCGAAGCTAAGAATTTTCTATGCATGGATCTGGCAGCATTTTTCAACAGGGGGGCAAGACAGTCAGAGAGGGGTTTATTTAACCGCCTATTACAGCGGGGACCAGGGAAACTGAAGCAAAAACCCTAATAGACCAGATAAGGTCCACCTATTTCGAATTAATAGACAAATTTATTTCTGAAATGAAAATCCGGCTATTAGAAAACTCTGGTCTATATAATGGTATCATGGCGTCTGACCCTAACTCTGAGAACTTCCTAAACGAAATCGATATCCTAACACATTGTAACACAAACGATAGGTTTCATTTTGACCTTGATTCCTTAAAAGGTCAAATTAAAATTGCGAGAAATCTAATTATCCCCAAAAAATTTAACAGCGTAAGCGACTGCTTTCACTATTTAATGCCCAAGGAAGATGGCTTCCCTGACCTTGTTAATTAAGTACTACAAGGTTGTTTAATGCATTCCTGTCGCAAACACCATCTCAGAAAGAAGTTTCAGTTCCCTGAAAAGAATAGAAACACGTCTTCAAACAACTATGGGATAATTTAGACTTTCAAATCTGGCTACGTTGTCCATTAATCGGGATTTGTCGAATTATTTAAAAGAAACCCCTAATTTAGTGGTTGACGAATTTGATAAAAGCTCTAATCGAATAGTATCATTCTTTGATTAAATTGCGAGGGCAGAAAATTTTATCTTTCCTAAGAAAACGTTTAAATTAACATATTAGTGTTATAATTTTAAAATTTTAACTATAGTCAAGAAAATTCTTAAAAATCGGACATTTCAAAATTAAAATATATAGATAGGGGGGGGGGTCTTTAAATCAGACCGGGCCTGTGTGTTAAAAATTCCTGGCGGGGGTACATTTTCGGCTGTGAGAGGTTAGCATCACCGGTTTTTTCTATTTCACTTTCAAGTGTATGTAATTTCTTTACATGAAATAAAAAAAAAAATTTACTTGTTTTAATTTTATGGAAACAAAACCTGAGTTGGAATGGCTTTTTGCGTGAGCCATTTACAATTTGTATATCCCTTTCTAAAAAGTGATCACTACAAATGAAATCATGACTTGAAGGTGTCCAGTTTTCGCGATTTACAGCAATTATCCATTGAGAAAGTATTGTAGGTTTAGACACGGCCAACTTTGATTTATCGCGCATCTCTCGCGCTACAGCGGCCATCTCATTCGTTGACGTTTCTCTGTTAACCTTTCTCTGTTAACCTATGAGCAAAAGATGTGTATGACGTCAGCGCCCCTAGCGGATTATTATTTTTAGTATAGTTTTTACATTGAAGGCAATATAACCACCGAGCGTGGCGCTGACCTCCTACACATTATAGTACAGTTTATAGGGGGAAAATCCTTGCTCGCGGAATTTCGACGAATGTGTTGGCCGTAGTAGCGCGAACAGCGCGTGATCAAAGTTGGCCGTGGTTTAGATAAGGGAAACCTACAGTTATATAAAGATTTTAAATAAGAATGAATATTTATCTAAATAATATTATAATTTAATCCTACTTATGGAATGAAACACTTTCCGGTATGGTTTTACTTGTTGAAAAGTTATTGCAATGTGTACAATCACAAATTTTAAACATTTTTACCAAATATAAACACAAAAACTTCGTAATTTATTTATAAAACATGTTACCCGTTTTTCAAATGAACCGCTAAAGTTTTGGCGTCTGATTTTAAACCCGATAAATATTTACACGGAGTCCCACTCCATGACCACAGGAATACAGAACAACTGCCGGTTGTCTGCTAGTTATTGCTCCCATAGAGATAGAAAAGAAATAGAGACACTAGTAGCTAGGTGGTTTTTTTTCGCCTGTTCTCGGTTTTTTGAGCAGGTTCAAAAGTGTAGCCCTATGACGTCATTTTACTCCAATTCTATCTTGACGAAAAAAACGAGTTGTAGTAAGAAGGGAGTAGTTAGAGGTTAAAGGTTATATATTTGTTTTGTTTTTAAGATGGCGACCGGTAGTGAGATCATCAATATAGGACTCATTTTTCTTATTTATTTAATAATAATTTTATATATAAGCTAGATTACTCCCTCTACACCTCCTTTCGAGGAGGAGTAAAAAGTGTAACGTTTGAGCTCTGGAACAAGCGAACAAAATTCGGGACAGGGTAAATCTTACCCCGAGAACAGGCGAATAAAACATTTTAGGGTAAAAAGTTTACACTTTTTGTCCTGGGACAGGCGAAAACAAACCACCTATTGTATCTGGCGAAGTTGACCGCGAGTGCTGACCCCCTTTTCGCCAGTGTAGGAAGCCATGAGATGGGCAGATTACGTGGCGCCATCTACGTGCGGTAAAATGAAATACATTATGCCTTTTTGAAAATCAACTGTCATTTGATGAAACAAAAGAAGGATAGATGGCGTTACAAATTCTGCCCATCTCCGCTTTCATACATGCGTTGGGGGGATGAATTTTACCGGTCAAAAACAGGGGTGCCTTAACGCGGTAATCTTCCCTCTATTTCTTTTCTATCTCTATGATTGCTCCCGTATATTTTTGGCAAACAAATCAAACTCCGCGTAAGGTGTCTATTTCAGGGTGAGAAATAAGGAATTTTTTTAAACTGGATCTGTAGCCAGTAGAGCCTAGTTAGTTTAATTAAAAAACTAGTCACTGGCCACTTAGCATTTTTAACCTTCAAAATCAGGCTATCATAATTTATGGTCAATTAATCTATGTGCTATAGATGGACCCGAACAAGCCTACTGAGATAGAGACTGTTATATTTCTTTTTGCTAATTGCTAAATTCGCTTCATCTCTAATGTGTGTAGAGTGTAGAGTAGACAGACTCACGAAACCCAGTCATGCAATTGACCAAAGTCCAGGCACACAGCAAAGAAGCAAAGACCAAACAATTTTAGGGATTAATAGAGAATTTTTTTTAATGAACTAAAATCTTGAAGGGGAAAAACTTTGAATTAATTAAGTGGTCACCAGGGCCCCTAACACCCCAAGGATTTAATTTTTAAACTGGCCCTGCTAGTTTTTAAACTGGCGATTGACCTGTGATAGTGCCTTATTTCTCACACTACTCTATTTCTTTATTATGTCTATGCCGCCAACCATAGAAATCTCATAGGTAACTAGAATGCTGCCGCCTACGGCCGAGCTTGACGCCAGTTCACCTTGAACCTTCAGCCAATGAGAGGCCGTAGAGTGGTTCCGCCAAGGAGGATAATAATCCTCCTTGGTTCCGTTACTATAGCGGGAGATAGGTGACGTCATTCTCTCCGGTGACATTAAATTCTTGGCAGAACCGCTCTTTGAGCTCTGATTGGCTGAGATCTGGCTTCGTCTGCCACGGCGTTTGGACCATTTGCCAGTTACACGCCAGCATTCTAGTTACCTATGAGATTTCTATGCCGCCAACAGGCCGTGCCCATGGAAAAAATTAACGCTAATTGGCCGTGCCTGAGTCATTCGGCTTCTATTTCCAGTACCTTTTATTCCTTTATACAGGATCTTTGATAATAGGCGTTTATATAAAACATCTTCAAGGAAATCGCCAAGAATTAATATTTCCGAGAGTTATTTCAACAAGCACTATATAAACAGTAACTTGCAGGTCCTCACTCTCGAAAATTTTACTTCTTGGCGATTTTATTTAATCGCCTATTAGCAGTAACTCATAAAAATACGATCTTCGAGTTTTCGAAATTTCATGAGTTTCTGAAACTGTCTTTATTGCCAGAAATGTTTATCTTATCTAGATTTCATAGATTTCATAGATTTCAGTTATGATTTGAATGCTCGATTGTTTGTAATCATTAATCGATTATTGGACAAATTATAAATCGAACAATTTTAATCAACCATCTTGTTAGTGTGAAAGGCTGTTCATAGATGCCGACACTGCATCGCTTATAATCGAGAAGAAAGTTCCGGCCACCGTTGACGACAAGCTAAGAGTTTTTTTTTAAATTGGAAATGTCCTATGCAGTATGGTATATTTCCTCACTATCCTTTTAACGTAGGTTTTGACACTGCCCTTTGCTCGGGGATAAGCACTAAACCAGGCTATCCACGGGGGGTCGCAACATCAGTGCGTCTTTTTCTATTGCCTGAGGGTCAATCTTTTATGCCCAAAAAAACGGAAGCCCTGATTGACACTATAAACGACATTTTTATGATTCTTTAGAGGCTTTTGGGTTTTTTGGTAAATTCCTTTTGTCAATGTAGTGGTTTATTTCAGTAAAGCGTGATCCGTTTATGTTAGTTTTTGTTATTCATAAGTTCCTCAACGTAGTACAACTACATTTTGTTATTAGTTTCAAGGCGAACATCCTTGGTAATGTATTTTATTATTATTACTTAAGGCAATTAACGAAGAAACTTGTTTCATCTAATATGCTAATGCTTTACTGCAGCAAATTATTTCGTCTGGTTGATGAAGTCCTAGCAAAATGAATAGCCATTCATCTACTTCATCAATAGACTACAGACCAATATTTTATAGAACATTAAGCGAGGTAACAACATCATCTTCTAAAAGTAATGGAACTTCTAGTATCGCTGCTTCAAGATCTTGTTGCTCATACTCGAGTAGCGATCGTTTGATGTTAGTTTCAAGTTCTGCTCAACAGAATGGAGTTTTAATGAAGAAACCCTTTGGGAACCCCAATGCAAAATGGACCAAAAGGTCTTTTAATTTTTTTTTGCTTATAGTATTGCTTATTAATCCAAGATATTGTTTTAGGTTTTTCGTTGTTAAGGATGGGTTTCTTCTATATTACAATGAAAACGAAAAGAAATCATTTGATAAAGGAGTCTTTAACATGCATCCCAAAGTAGGAGTTTTGGTACAATTTTTCTGAATAATTTTTTAATCTCAATTTTAAATGTTTAGGGAGTTTTACCATTGGGTGGATGTTCAGTTAATGCTGTGATAGGAAGTGATTCACCTTATTTGATTGAAATCAACAGTGACGAGTTCAATTGTGTAAGTAAAATAATTTTTTCATTAATGTGTGTAATGAACCTTTCTAGTTTTGTCTATAACTAATTTTCCAAGCAACTGTTAACCTCCTAAAAAGATCCTCTTAAAGTTTCTTGAAATTCTTTTCACTGTAACCAAAATAATGGGAAAAAATTCCAGGCGTCCAAAAGACGTTCTAGCACTGGTGGTTTAACTTTCCCAAATTTCCAAAATTGGTGGCTAAATGTTGCCAATAAGTCAAACGTGAGTTTAATACCACTTCTGCCAAAACTGTTGGCATGGGTAGCATGAACAAGCTCAATTTAATATTGTCTAAAACCGTTTAATTCTTAACAAAATTTAAGAACTCTTTGCTTTGGCTTGTTGATCTTTATAATTATGGATCGAATTATGTAAATTGCGTTGTTTTCCTTATTTTTCAATTGAAAATGGTTTGATTTAGTTACTTTTATAGCTAAATATCAGTTATTAAGGAAAAATCACCTTGAGAAAACATTTAATTAGTTAGAGATATTGTCAAAAATGAATTATTTAAATTTTCTCTGTCGATAAAAAGAAAAACAATTATTTGAAAAAGAAATAGGCGCCTAAAAATTCCCTGGCCTAAAGTTAGCTTTCCTAAGGCTCTTGAAAACTCAATTTAGGCAGGCGTGGATGATTTGCTGAACTTAGTTTATGGGTATTTTCAACAATACAATGAAACACAGTGGCAGAAGCTTAGCTTCATCTTTTGTTCAATTATCTTTGGAAATTGAGCTTTTATGTTGAGATGATACACTGGCATCATGGTCGAATTTTCACCCGACACTAGAAGGGAGGGAGGAAAACGTCACCAGTGTGTGCTTCAATTGAGTCGGATGATGACTGTTTTAGGGCTTATATGAGGGGGTTTGAAAGAAATGCCAAAAATCCTCTTAACATAGATATTCTCCCTAAATATAAATAAATGCATACATTCTTGATAAAGCCAAGAATATGCTTTTCCAGAGTTAAAGTAGGCCTAAGTTTTAAAATGTGCTTGAACCATTGAGCCAAGCAGCAAAGAATATAAGCATAAACAAGCATCTTTGGTACTAATTGGATGAAGATGTCTGTTGGGTTGGCAGTTCCCTCTTAACAACCTATTACCATGGTATTAAGAGAGCAACGTAATGAAATTACATTAGAGTAGGTCCAAGCAGCTATAGACGAAAAAGACCCCCATAGAGTATATCCCCGTATTGTAGCTCCAGCACAAAATAATTTAATTTATCACTCGATGAGAAGCTTAAAGGATTTATCACAAGGAAAATTACTTGTCACTCTTAAAAAAATCACTTAAATCTGTTGATAAACATATAGGTGTGTTCTAAAAATTAAATTAACCGAAGTTATCAGACTGCTATACTCCCCATGCTGGAGGCGTTTTCCTTATGAAGTTACATTTTGACCTCTAATTGGAAATTTTGCGCGCTCCTAGGCTGATAAAAAAGGTTTTGTTTTTATGATACCATTTTTTATACATAGCTATACCCACAGTTCCCAATGCAATTTATCGCGTCAAAAGACAGGGATGGAAATTGGCTTTTATTTGACTTTATTTTCTCAACATTTTCATAATTATAATATTTTTACTTATTTTGGTCGAAGAAAATTATTACGATTTACTATTAAAATTTGATGGTGATAAGTCAAACATGTTAGATTCGAAAGACTAGGACTTTAATAACGACTCTGGATGCTCTGTTACAAATATTTATCAATTTTTTAGTCCTTGTTCGAAAATGACATCTTATTGTACCATCCCCGTACCGCTTGCTTTAGTCAAAAAAAAAATCCCCATTGTAATTTGTAATTACAAAGTTTATTTTGACGATCTTTTCTCATGGTGTAATTTTCCTCTAATACTAAGGTTTTTATTCTCCTGGTTTGTGAAATGTTTTAAGTTTTGTAAATGCTGTTACCATTTCTCAAGACTTAACTATGTAAACCTTTTTTTGTGTAATGCAATTGTAATTTAAAAAAGTTGAAATATATAGTTTCGTAACTATGTATGCTTTTAAAATCTATCAGTGTTTGAAATAGTTGAAATTTCTTCAGTAATGTACATGTATATTTTACAGAGTTCTATTATTCTTGGGGCAGAAACGAAGAAAGAACAAGACAAATGGACGCTAGCTTTACAACAAGCCGCCAGAGTGTAAGGCCCATATTCCACTCGGACCTAAGTTACGAACTTACGATACCTTTCTTAATGACTTTTTTTATTTAGAACGTGGAAGAATTTTCAATTGGGTGATGCAATGATTAGGGAACTCGAAATGCAAGGGCTTCAACTCTCTAAAGAAAAGCAAGATTACGTTGGTTAGCTAAATTCTCAATAAATCAATAATCAGCTAGGCTTAATACTCAAGACACGACCTTATACCCAAATCATATAGCGACTTTTAATGCCTTTAATTCTGGTGGCGGGGGGGGGGGGGGTGCCGCCAAGCCCTTCATGCCACACCAGCCAACAGCTACCTACACTTACTATTACCTTTAATGTATGGAAAGGGGAAACCAAAGAACTTGGGGGGATATTCCTTTAGAGGCCAACGCAAGTCGTCATGTAACTCTGGTGGGATAACGGAAACGTTGGGGGAGAAAGAGCAAGAGATCGCCTGGATTTGAGGTAGAGGGGCAGTTAAAGGGGGATTGACGCAGATACAGATTTTATCTTTAGGATAAGATTCCCACCTGCATCATGACTTGCGTTGCCCTTTAATCAGCAGGACACCCAGTGCCACCAGCTGGGATTGAACCTGGCTCCTCTCGCTGCAAGGCGAAAGTGCTACACCTTCTACATATATGTATCCAGGTCTTAGACGCAATTTCTACATTCAAGATCTGTTTTTTTTTATAGAAAAACTACAAGAGGAAGTTAGCGCTCTTCGTGATGAAATTGACAAAAATGAAGTTTTGGAGAAGCTAACAGAAGAGCTTGAAAAGGAGAAGAAGAAGCTCGAAGAGGTTTTTGAGAAACTCAAAAATGAACATGAGAAAACACGAAAGTGAGAAATTCACCTGTATTATTTCGTATAATTTTGAATCTCTTATAATTTTGCTCAATGTTTAGGGAGTACGAAGAAACATCGGAAGCACTGAGGATATTAGAAGAGGATAAAAAACAATTGCAGGATACTACTAGTCTTTTGACGAACACTCTTCAAGTACTGTTCTTCTCTACACCTGATATGTCATTTTCCAAAATTTAAAAATTCACTGTGAATTTGCATTTATCCAGGATTTAACCAAAGAACGGGAGGAAACACTTGACATGCTTAAGAGTCAAGAAGAAGAGAATCAGAACCTTTTTGTGACAACTGAAGAATTAACAAATAGTCTTCAGGATATCGAAGAAGAGATTACACTTCTTCTGGCTGAAAAGAATGAGCTTGAAAATAGATATTACGAAAATCAAGTACAAGCATCGATACTTGAAGAGGAGAGACTGATATTCAGTGAACAGGCCAATTATCTTCTCATGAATCTCAATGTAAGAAGAGCCAATACCTAATAATATTATAATTATTATACATTTTTATATTAATATTCTTGCTCTCACAAAACTAGTGTATAAGTTATTAATAACTAAGTAAAGAAAACAACGTTTTTTCATACACTATAAAACTCTTAATATTTCCCGAAGTTGTGCGTTACATGTTTCGTTTAGAGCGATTACGCTGCAGTTCTCAAATGCATATTACAAATCAAATGACTCATCATTCCCATACCAAAAAATAAGTTGGCTTTTAGTTTGTATTTAGTTGGTATTAAGTTGGTTTTATGTTGTCAGCATTTTTCAATAAACTAGTTAAAGGGGTAATAAGTGGATATTAAGTTGGCAGTATGGTTTTAGTTGGTAATAAGTTGTTTTTATGTATGGTTTTAGTTGGTATTTGTCCCAAATACAAACTTAAAACCAAGTTCCTAGACCACTTAATTTTTGGTAAGGGTTAGTATTTATATTAATCTGTCCATTTGTAATACGCGCCCTAGCAGAAACATATAATGCACCTCTTCGTGAAATATCTTTTATAGTGTACAAAAAAACATTTTCTTTACTTATTTATTAATAATATTTTTATACTATTATAAAATTTTCAGGATATAGTGGCTCAAAAAGAGCTAACAGAATCTGAATTAAAAGTAATTATATTTAATGGAAATATTTCTTGAAAATTGGTTCTAAAATTTAATTTTAAATTTAGGAAGAAATAACTGCTAGGCTGCTAGCTGAAAAACGTTTGAGACTAGCGGAGGACTCAATCCGCAGATTGGAAATAGCTTTGCATGTAGAAGGAAGTAGTATCTCTGAACCATTAAAATTAGAGCTGCTACCCGATGTTAAAAATCTCAAAGGTTCAAATTTGTTTCATCTACTATTTCTAAGTGTACGGTCTTTTTCTTATATCTTTTTTACTTTCAGAATACTTCGAACATGTTGCTGAAGAAGCTCAGTTGGACGCAACAAAACCTATTATCATGAAAAATGCAATTGTGGCAAGGAAAAGCTACCTTGAACGAGTTCGTAGCATTCGAATAGAAAAGGCCAAGTTGGAGAAAGACAAATCTTTGGGTAAATGCTAAAATTACTAATTGTATATTCCTACCCTGGTTGTTTCAAAGATGGGTATTCTTTCTCAGCCTTGATATTTGACGAATGTAACCCGAGGAACGACGTTAATGGACTTCGAAGGACCAAATCGATGCTACTTAACAACAAAACTCAAAAGAAGATTCAGACATTGAGGAGAAGTTTATCCACAAGAGCTAGCGTTCGTTCCGGAGGATCTCCAGATGTCAAAAAGGCTATAAAAGCAAAAGGTAGTTTATCTAGTTTAGAGGAATAAGAAATGCTCGGGTTATTTCTTTAAAACTGTACATTTAGTTACTTGTAGATATTGATGTATATGTATAGGCGATATTCAGAGTGTATTTTAACTATTTTTATCATTATATCAGATGAAACCTAGAAACATTTCTCGCTACAAGTACTTTTAAAAATTATTGCGAAAAACAAAAATCAGGCCCACCTAAAATTTTCTCCAATCCTGTGGATTGACTTTTATGAAATTTTTAAAAACTAAAACGGATATAAAATTATTAAGAAATATAATAATTGTAACCTCCATGTTCAAATTTTAATTTAAAGACGGTTAGTAAGACCTTAAAAACTTGTTTAAGTTGATCGCGATTACGAAAACCGGACGAGTGATAAATGATATTCAACCTTTGGAAAAAAAAGATAAGAGTCTAACATGAAAAGGATATATTTTTGGCTTAGCTTTAGAGAGAGATTGATTAGGGTAGCTTGTATTTTTGTCATTTTTTCCTGTATGATAGAATTATTTTCATAGAGTAAAAGGCGAATCTCGCGATATTGTATAATTGTATAAAGAGATGGCCTATATTTTTGAGAAAAATGATTCTGATGAGACTATAGAAAGTGAGAGATGATAGCAAATTGTCTCATCAACTATGGTGGTGGCTTTTCAGTGCAGTAACTTGACCAATTTGCTAGAAACAGGGAGAAGGTGGAAAGTCGGTGTTCAAGGACAGCCACGTAGCGGTTTATGAAAAATAGAATGGTTGTGAGCTATATATTGATGAATCTTATGAAGTTTGAATTGTTTTTAAAGAGTCCGCTTTACTGTTTGTTTTTATGGAAATAATGCTCCCGACTTGTTTTAGAATCTCTGCACATGTATTTATTTTTAAGCATACTATGTTTTAGTGCCATTTATAACTCAATTTTGTACTGAAGGTGAAATTACGGGAATCATAACTATAACGCTACTTGTTTTCATTCCAATATTCGAGATGCATATTTAATTCTTGTAATTTTGCATAATTGAGGATTGGGTATAGAAAATTGTTGAAAAAAATTGCGTAATTCATTGTCAAAGTTTTCATTTGCCTTTAAAAAATTGATCTTTCCAAATATGAAAAACTAAATAAAAGTTCACACCTAGAGAGTATCTTTAATTCATTAAAGGTAACACAAATACATTAAATAGTTTTTGGCAGAAAAAAGCAGTCATCACTATTAAGATGGATATAACACGATTGATTACTCCTAAGGCTCTGCATGTTTGAACTAGAGAAGTTAAAATGAAGCCAATCACTAGCCACTTGTTAGTTTCTCCAGTGTCCCAGCCCCAAAGAATAGATGGAATTGTAAATAGCTTTCCACATCCTGTTACTATTAACAGGCTCTCAACAATTGATTTTGGTCTGAAATTAATACTTTTTAGCAATTGTTTAGTTACACTACAGCTGTTCATTTACTTAATCTCCTCCAACCCTTGTGTGAAGAAGGTAACGAAAGACCACAGAAAAATGAAAAATACCAAATTATCTGTAATCAGGTAAAAATTAGATGGGAATATTTTATTACTGGAAAAATAACTATTAACCAATTAGAGAGTGAAAACAAGCTACGTAAAAAGTCCACTCCAGCTCTAAATAAGATTGCAAATCACCCTTCCCTTTTTTCTGCACAAGCCATTTTGTATATGCATCACATATTATACATATGAAAGCAAATTTCCAGCCAAACTGTAAGTATTACACACATTAAAAATAATTTTGTGGTAATTATTTTAGTTATAGCTTGCTTTTGGGGGGTTGTTATATATAAAATGTCTGTAGGCTTCTAGTCTCTGCAATGCAGCATCAATCAAAACTATTGAAGTATCTGTTTCTATATATTTATCAACAGGTTTCTTACATTCATCCTATAATGAAAAAACAAGTG